>NC_091582.1:5651650-5656650 GCF_042767895.1 Penaeus vannamei
GTGTTCATAAGAGCTTGCTTGTCCTGCATTCCGACCTCACATCCGCAGGCACTGGGTGTAGGATTTCGTACATCCTTCATCTTCCTCTGTATCGTGTTTCCTTATTTATCTTTGCTTTGCTTTTCCTCCTTTTTTTTTACCTTTCTCACTTTGGGTAATTTTTTATGCATCTTTGCGTTTCACATTCGCTTCACACATCTTTTTTTGTCTGTGTGTGTGTTGTATATTTTTTCTTATTTTTAACCTAGTCTATTATTCATATTTATTTCAGGTTATATTTGTTATGTTGTCCTTCTCTCCGTAGCCTAAAACTTAAATTCCTCGCGTACCCAATTTAGCTCGATAGTAAACAAAATGTGGATATATATTTCCTAATTTATTGTTTATTTATTTATTTATTGTAGTCCCCCCTCCCACCCCCGTCCATTTTCTTGTGCTGCACCAATTACCACCTCCGTTTTCTTTGTTGTTTCCAGCTTACGTTAGGTACTTTTTCCTCTCGATTTTTATCCTCCCTTTTCGCTTCACACTCTTCTTTTTTTCTTCTTTTTTTGCTTCGCTTTAAACATTCATTCTTTCTTTTCACGATTTTTTGTTCGCTTAATAAGTAAATCGACTCTCTCGAGGTCCATCATGGCTATGTATAGGGAGGTTTATGCGCTTGGCTTTTGAAGAGGTTTTATTGGGTGTTATATATATTTTGATGCTATTATTAATATTATTGTTATTGTAGTTATTATAATTACTGTTATTGTTAGTGTTACTATGTTATCACCATCATTACCATCATCATTATTAATCATCACCATCACCACCACCATCATTACACTACCACCATCATCATCACTACCATCATCATATCATCATCACCACCACCATCCTCATCATCATCATCATCACCACCATCATTATCAATATCAACATCATTATTATCACCATCGTTATCACCACCACCATCATCATATCATCACCATCATCATCGTCATCATCATCATCATCATCGCTTCATTTCTGTTGTCCATTGCTCATGTTTACAAAAAAAAAAAAAAAATTAGACATGTATTCCCATAACTTCACTGACTGAAAAAAAAGAAACATTGATTTTTTTTCCTGTAGTTGCAAAATAGTGAAAATAATGAAAAATAAAGAAAAATGAAGAATATTAGAAGGACGCGTGAGATATGACACGTGGGTGAGACTTTGCTTTATAAATTCAAATGGATGTACAGTAAACAAATTTTTTTTCGTCTTTTTTTCCTTTATAGTTTATATTTTTTCGTCTTTTTTGAGATGAGGAAGCTAATGATGATATAAAGAATATATAGAACTATTATATATAATATAATGATATAGTATATGATATATGATACATTATCATATGATTTAAAGTTATTCTTGAGAGGAAATTAATAGAGGGAGATTTTGAGTGGAAAACAAACAGAAAAAATAATAACAAATCTGAGGGAAATATAAAGAGAAATTAGAAACGCGTATATTATTATCATTATTATTGATGACATTGTTATTATTATAATTTTTATGGTTGTTATTATTATTATTATTGGGACAGACAGACAAATAGATATATGGAGGGACAGATAGATGGATAGACAGACAGACAGACACAGACACAGGCACAGACAGACATACAAATAGACAGACAAAAAGACGGTCTATTTGTGTGTTTTCTTGGTCTTCCCTTCGTTGTTCCTGTTGCATAAAGACGGAGGAAATGGCCTGTCTTGAATTAGATATCTTGAAGGATTTCGTTGTGCGAGAAAAAGAGCTCAGGGTTTTATAAGTTGGATAAACTTATCCATGTTTCGATTTGAATTATGTGTGTTAACCGTTTTTCCCGCCAAAATGATGGATAAACATACCCGTTTCACATCTTCAGAATCCATCTAAACTTTTAATCTTTAAGAAAAAAAATATATCTAATACTTTTTATTTTATCTGGATATATTTGTTCATCTTCTTTTCGGATTATAGATAAGATAAGATCAGCTAAATCGCCCGCCATAATTCACCAGGAACTGTAGGCTCGTGGGCTAGCTGTCCTCGTCACCAGCCGCTTGGGGAAAGTAAGGAAGGCGATGGCTTTAAACTCGCGGTAATGGAGGGTTTATCGCGAGTGGTATTGGGTGGTGTAAGATGATGATGTGTTGACAGCGTGCAGTAGGGATAGACGGTGGTGGTAAATAGTGTGCGTTGCAGTAGTAGTGTTGCCGATGATTCACAGGGAAGTAGGGAGAGAGAGATAGAGAAAGACACTCAGAGGGAGGGAGAGAGAGGGAGAGAGAGATAAAGAGACTCAGAGGGAGGGAGAGGGAGAGGGAGAGAGAGAGAGGGAGAGAGAGGGAGGGAGAGAGAGGGAGAGGGAGGGAGAGAGGGAGAGGGAGAGGGAGGGAGAGGGAGAGAGAGGGAGAGGGAGAGAGAGGGAGAGGGAGAGAGAGGGAGAGAGAGGGAGGGAGAGAGAGGGAGAGGGAGGGAGAGGGAGAGGGAGAGAGAGAGAGAGAGAGAGAGAGAGAGAGGGAGAGAGAGGGAGAGGGAGAGGGAGAGAGAGGGAGAGGAGAGGAGGGAGAGGAGAGGAGAGGGAGAGGGAGAGGGAGGGGGAGGGAGAGGGAGAGGGAGGGAGAGGGAGAGGGAGGGAAAGGGAGAGGGAGGGAAAGGGAAAGGGAGAGGGAGGGAAAGGGAGAGAGAGAGAGAGAGAGAGAGAGAGAGAGAGAGAGAGAGAGAGAGAGAGGGAGAGGGAGAGGGAGAGAGAGAGAGAGAGAGAGAGAGAGAGAGAGAGAGAGAGAGGGAGGGAGGGAGGGAGCGAGACTGAGAGAGAGAGAGATACAGATACAGATACAGATACAGATATAGATATAAATATAGATATAGATATAGATATAGATATAGATATAGATATAGATATAGATATAGATATAGATATAGATACAGAGACAGAGACAGGCAGAAACAGAAACAGATAGAAAGAGAGTCAGAGAGTGACAGAGACATGCAACAAAAAAAAATAAACGAAAAAAAAACAGATATGCATAAGCAGACAGACACAGAAGAGCAAGAGAGAGAAAGAGAAAAAGAAAATCAAGTGATGACACAGTATTGCCGAACGAACAACACACGACAACCCGCATCTTAGACGTCACCCAGAGACACCAGGGGCCGGTTTCTCAAAAGAGCCCTTAACGCGCTGGAGGCCTTAACCTTCCTGCTGTATTTCCCTTGTATAAGAGCGAAGAGTGTTGATTTCCCGCCCGCCGTAAAGCGCTAAAGGCTGCTCTCCCCCTGCTTTAACCTAAGGCGCCTTCACTCGCGCCAATATGGCGGCTTCCTTGTTCGGCCGTAAGTTAAGGCGCCTTAAGGAGATACGGCACCTTAACGCGTTTGAGAATCCGGCCCCAGCTGACAGAAAGGCTTCGGGGAGAAAAAAAAGTGTTGTCCTAACCACCTTCAGGAAACCAGCCCTTACCAGTGCCCTTTGGCTTCCCTTACGACCGCCACTTCCGCCACGAAGGGCCTGGTGCCTGCGGTTGGCCAAGAGCATGTGGGGTCGCAGCTTATAAGGGGGGGGGGGTGGAGCTGATTGTTATTGTTATTGTTGTTTTTGTTATTGGTTTTTATTTTGGTTATTATTATTATTATTATTATTAATATTATTATTATTATTGTTGTTGTTGTTGTTGTTATGATGATGATGATGGAGATGGTGATGATGATGATGGTGATGGTAATTATGATGATGATGATGATGGTAATTATGATTATGATGATGAGGATGATGACTTGTTATTATCATTATCATCGTCATCATCATCATTTTTATCATCTTTATTATTATTATTGCTTATCATTATTATTGTCATTGTTTATTTATATCATTATTATCATTATCATTATTGTCGGTATTGTGAGTAGAAGCAATGTGATTATTTTTATTTTTATCAGCATTTTAATGATCATTATTATACTTGTCTCTGTTTTTGCTTATGTTATTCTTCTATTTGCGTTTGTATTATTATTATTCAGCAAAATTATTAGCGTTACTATTTCTTTTTTCCACCTTTTCAAATTGATATTTAACCGCCGGCATTCTCCATGTCACGTAATTTCACAACGCAATTTTCGCTATCTTTTACAATCTCTCTTCATGGCGGCTATTATCAAATTATTTCCCCCGTTCCCCGTCTTCGTTATGCAGCGTGTGCTATTCATCGCAAACGTGTTCACAATTTGCAATGGAGAAGATTATGCATGTCAGTCGATCATGTCGCTTCACCACTCACGCGCCATGCCTCGAACGCTGAAATTTTGTCCTGAAATTTTGGTCCTGAAATGATAGGGGGAGGGGGTGGGTGGTGGGAGGGAGGGAAGGAAGGATGGGAGGGATGGAATTGAAGGGAGAGAGGGGAATGAGAGGGAGGGAGGGAAGGAAGGATAGGAGGAAGGGAAGGAAGGATAGGAGGAAGGGAATTGGTGGGAGGAAGGGAGGGAGAGAGGGAGAGAGGGAGGGAGGGAGGGAGGGAGGGAGGGAGGGAGGGAGGAAGGGAGGGAGGGAGGGAGGAAGGGAATGGGACGGAGGGAGGGAGGAAGGGAATGGGAGAGAGGGAGGGAGGGAGAGAGGGAGGGAGAAAGAGAGGGAGGGAGGGAGGGAGGAAGGGAATGGGAGAGAGAGAGGGATGGAGGGAGGGAGGAAAGGGTGGGAAGGGTGGAGGCCGCCAGACACTCCATTATCGCGAGGGAATTTTTAATCAGCTAAAAACACCAGGTGTCTACTTTTCTCTCATTTTTCTTCGCTTCCCCTTTGAGAAATCATGTACTGGACTCTACGCTGTACTGGTAGCCTCGTAAATATGCTCTCTGTTGCTCTCAGAGATTGACCCTTGGTATTTGAAAGGAAGATGGGGAGAGAAAGAGGAAATGCAGTGTATACATAAGCACATGCTTAAATACACAAATATATTCGTGGTACATACGTGTATGTAATCACGCAT
>NC_091582.1:5674150-5681650 GCF_042767895.1 Penaeus vannamei
GATTCTCTATCCATGCATTTCGTTCGTTTATTTGTCTTTTCCCCTTCCATTTTCATCCTGTTTTCCCATTTAGTCAATCTCTATTCTGATTCGCCCTTTATTCTTGCATTTCCTCTCTTTCCTACTGTCCTCCACTTCCATTTACATTTTTTTCTCTTTTTATTTACGCATTTCCTCTCTTCCTGTCACTTCTTTTCCCATTTCCGCCGCATGTTACACTCACCTGGGTCGTTAAGGTCACACGTTGTTTATGTAAGGCCGAGAAAGGTCATTCCTGGAGAGACCGATAACTATCTTCATGGATCATCGAATTCCTTCAGTAGGCCTATTCACCCCGTAGGTCTATCACTCTCTCATAATTCATCTCATTGGTCCTCAGGCCTCATATTTCTTACCTGTACATCACCTGTCACCTGCCATCCGTTTATCGTGACTAAACTGTCCGGTAATTACGGCGCTTGTCCTCTTAACGGGACAACGAGCGCTTATCTTTATGAGCCCATTTAGGTTAGTTTCCCCTCTCCTTCACCTTCCCCCCCCCCATCCCGTGCTGGGTCTTGACTTTTGTTTTTTTCTTGGGTTTGTTTCTCTTTGCCTGGTTGTCTGGTTGTTTGGTTGGTTGTTTCTTGTTGTCTGTCTTTATTTCTCTGTTTCTGTTTTTGTCTGTCTCTGTTTGTCTGTCTGGATGTCCCACTCTCTCTCTCTCTCTCTCTCTCTCTCTCTCTCTCTCTCTCTCTCTCTCTCTCTCTCTCTCTCTCTCTCTCTCTCTCTCTCTCTCTCTCTCTCCTCCCCCTCCCCACCTCCCCTCCTTCCCTCCTTTCCTCCTTCCTTCCCCCCAGTCCATCAGATGCATGACTCCCCCACCCTCTCGCCCATCTCTCTTGTCTCACCTTTATTGCTACCTCTTCCCCTTCCCTCCCCTTCCCTCCCCTTCCCTCCCCTTCCCTCCCCTCCTTGAATTACGTTATTAGGTGAGATGGGAATGTTTACTGAACAAACACCCCCCACCCCCACCTTACCACCCACCTCACCCCTTCTTGTTAGCGATCTCATTGACCTCCCCTCCCCCACCCCCTCCCCCTCCCTTACTCTCGTCACCTATATCTGTTATTGTTAAATAGAGGGGGGAGGGGGGTGCGTAGGTTGTCAATCTGTCAGGCTTGTCTCTTTTCTTGCTTTTTCTTGCTTTTTCTGCAACTCGTTATCAACGTTTGTCTGTCAGGCTCTGTCTCACTCTCTGTCTCTCTCTTTCTCTGTCTCTTTTTCTCGCTCTGTCTCTGTCTCTGTCTGTCTCTGTCTCTCTCTGTCTGTCTTTGTCTCTCTCTGTCTATCTGTCTCTCTCTGTCTGTCTGTCTGTCTCTCTCTCTCTCTCTCTCTCTCTCTCTCTCTCTCTCTCTCTCTCTCTCTCTCTCTCTCTCTCTCTCTCTCTCTCTCTCTCTTATACGCACCTCCCTTCTTTCTCCCTCGTCTTCCATCTTCTCCCGCTCCCTTTCCATTATCCTTTCCCTCTTCCTCTTTCCTTTTGTTGTTTTGTTTCCTCCCACTCTCTCTCCCTCTGTTTTCCTCCTCGTCTCCACCACCCCTCCGTCCCTCTCTCTCCTCCCTCCCTTCTCCCCCTCCCCCTCTCTTTTTCCCACCCACCGCTGACTCACCCTCCCTCTCTCCCACCATTCCCTCCCACTCACACACTCCCTCCCTCCCTGCCTCCCCCTCTTTCTCTCCTCCCTCCTCCCCCTTCCTCTCTCAATTTTCAAGCCAACACTCCCACCCTCCCTCCCTCCCTCCCTCCCTCCCTCCCTCCCTCCCTCCCACTCTCTCCCTTCCTCGCTCCCCTATTTTTCCACCCACCCCTTCTCACTCTCATTTCCACCCCTCCCTCCCCTCCCCCTCATATCTCTTCCCCAATTTCCCCCCTGAAAAAGTAGGAAGCAGATTCCAGGAAACCGCATCGGGGACTGGGCGTGTGTCATTTTCCCGCCTTCATCCCTGTGGAAAGTCACGTGACCGGCTGGATTGAAGGGGGTGGTGGGTGGGGCACGGAGGGGGGGGGGTCACTGGGATAACGAGCCTACGTAATTCCAAGAAGGTAATTTTCTCAATAAAAAGTAACGCTTTTTATGAGATAAAAAAAGATAAATGAAAGATGGATAAATAAAAAAT
Organism: Penaeus vannamei; assembly: GCF_042767895.1. Lineage (NCBI taxonomy): Eukaryota > Metazoa > Arthropoda > Malacostraca > Decapoda > Penaeidae > Penaeus > Penaeus vannamei. The sequence continues at coordinate 5,676,311 of NC_091582.1, forward strand.
AGCGAACAAAATGCAAGCAATGAACTGAAAATCATCATTATTTATGATAGTGGGAATAGTTATTTAATGATGATGGTGATAATAATAACGGTAATATTGATAATCATAATAATTTTGATCGTGATAATGATACTGGTATTGATAATGACAATAATAATGGTAATAATAGTAATAATGATTATAATAATGATAATAATGATAACGACAACGATAATGATAGTGATAATTGTAATGACAATAGTAATAATGACGTTAATGATGGTAATAATGATAATAGTAATAGTAAAAATAATCATGATAATTGAAATAGTTATAAAAGCAATGATGATAATGATATTTATAATACAAGTAATACTAGTGATAATATGAGTATAAAAACAAAAACAATTAAAATGATACCGCTACCAATACTACTACTTCTGATAACAATGATAATGATAATAATTATGACAACATTAATAATAACAATGATAATGGTAATAATTATGATAACATTAATAATAACTTTGATATAGTAGTAATTATGATAACATTAACAATAACAGTGATAATGTAATAGTTATGATAAAATTAAGAACAATGATAATGGTAGTAATTATGATACCATTAATAATGACAATGATAATGGTAATATCAATAGTAATGATAAATCTGATAATGATAAGATCTCTAATGATAACTCTAGCAACAGTGATAACGATATTAATAATGATAACGAAACTAATGAAGTAAAATGTGATAATAAGAAGATTAATAATAACCAAAAATACCACAATTATTATTATTGCCATTTCCGACCTTACTGACGCGAATAACCACAACGTAAAAGGCATAGAATCAAAACAAAAACAAAGGAAGAAGAGACAGATCACAGGACGAAAGAGTTGCCAAGAGTTTCCAGAGAGTAAATAGGGGCGAGTTTACGCTTTGGAATTATAATATTTAGTCGTTGCGATACACAGAGGGCGTGGCCAGGTGCGACCGGGTGGGGGTGGGGGGTGGGGGGTGGGGTGGATGGGTTAGGGTTGGAGTGGTGGGGGGATGGGTTAGGGTTGGAGTGGGGGGATGGGTAGAGGGAGGGGAGGGGGGTGAAGGGTGGGGAGGGGGAGAAGGGTGGAGGGAAGGGAGGGGGAGAAGGATGGGGGGATGGGTTAGGGATGGAGTGGTGGGGGGATGGGTTAGGGTTGGAGTGGGGTGGATGGGTAGAGGGAGGGGTGGGGGAGAAGGGTGGAGGGAAGGGAGGGGGAGAGGGGTGAGGTTGATGGGTTAGGGTTGGAAAGAGGTGGGTGGGGAGAGGTAGGGGTGGGGGGAGAAGGGGGAGGGAGGGGAGAAGGATGAAAAGGTGGAGGGAGGGGGGGAGGGGAGGAGGAGGAATAGGGCTGTGGTATATTTCTGTGTGATAAAGATTATGGGTGTTGTATGATGAACTTTGTTATGGTTTCTTGGGGGTTACTTTATGTTCTGAAGGAAATGTATGTGATCGTCATCACTATCATAACCATCATCATAACCACAATCATCATCATCATCACAATCATCATCATCATCACAATCATCATCATCATCACAATCATCATCACCATCATCATCATCATCACAGTCATCATTATCATCACCATTGGAATCATAATAATAATTATTATCATCACTACCTATCTCCTTCTCCTTCTCCCCCTCTCCCCTTCACTCCCCTTTCGCTTTCTATTAAGGATGGCCTTTATTTTAAGGAATGTTTTAGTAAAAATGGGTAACAACGCAAGACCCCCCCCCCTCTCTCTCTCTCTCTCTCTCTCTCACTCTCTCTCTCTCTCTCTCTCTCTCTCTCTCTCTCTCTCTCTTTCTCTCTCTCTCTCATCTCTCTCTCTCTTCTCTCTCTCTTCTCTCGCTCTTCTCTCGCTCTCCTCTTCCCTTTCCCTCTCCCTCTCCCTCTCCTCTCTCTCTCCTCTCCCTCTCCCTCCTCCCTCCCTCCCTCTCCCTCCCCCTCCCTCCCTCTCCCTCCCTCCCTCCCTCTCCCTCCTCCCTCCCTCTCCTCCCTCCTCCCTCCCTCCTCCTCCCTCTCCCTCCCTCCCTCCCTTCCTCCCTCTCCCTCCCTCTCCCTCCCTCTCCCTCTCCCTCCCTCTGTTTCCTCCCCCCCTCTTTCGGCCCGTGACGTCATAGACCAGTCCCTTTTGTGCAATAGCCTTTATGCTGATAAAGAAATGCGAGAGCTTCCATGCCATGACACAACCGGATGACACAAAGCTGTTTGTTTCCTTACGAATGGATTCTCGAACTTTCCGGGGCAATGCCAAGGATTTGATTTGATAAAAAAAACAGAGCTTTTTATATTTGATTTGAAAAAAATGCAGAGCTGTTTACATTTGATTTGAAAAAAAAAAGAAAAAAAATACAGAGCAGTTTACATATAATTTGAAAAAAAAAACAGCAGTTTCCATTTGATCTGAAAAAAAACAGAGCACTTTACATATGATTTGAAAAAAAAATAGAGCAGTTTACATATGATTTGAAAAAAAAAAAAAATTACAGAGCAGTTTACATTTGATTTGAAAAAAAGAGCAGTTTACATATGATTTGAAAAAAAAAAAAAAAATACAGAGCAATTTACATGACCTGTAAAAAGCCAGGGAAAGCTGTCCAAGCATCCACTCACTCTGGCTGAACTTACATTGACTTAGGGGCCGAAGTCAGACTTTTAAAATGCCAAGGAGTTGTTGCTCGTCCCACACTCGTCCTACGCTCGAGGACGACGGGCAGAAAAAAAGACTCAAGGGCTACCTTAGGCGCCAATATTTAGAGTAGTCTTGTGAGGTGAGCGCCATTTTGAAAAAAATATACTTTTGTTTTTTCATTTATTTATCATTTGCTTATTATTTGTTTATTCATTTATTTATCATTTGCTTATTATTATTTTTTGTTTTACCGGGGAAGGGAACACCGTTTAATCGATCTTGGTTTTGGTCTGATCGGCAGTCAAAAATTAACCCCCCTTCCCCCCCCCTAAAAAAAAGAACAAAATCTCTATATATATACATGTGTGTGTGTGTGTGTGTGTGAGTGTGAGTGTGTGTGTGTGTGTGTGTGTGTGTGTGTGTGTGTGTGTGTGTGTGTGTGTGTGTGTGTGTGTGTGTGTGTGTGTGTGTGTGTGTGTGTGTGTGAGTGTATGTGTGCGTGTGCGTGTCTGTGTGTGTTTATGGGTTCGCGTGAGTGTATTATTCTATTCTTTGCTGCTATGTCTTGTATACTCCAGTCCTGTAAACACTGCATTTTATAAAACAGAGACGCTATTCTTATGGTGAGTATGAAGGGTACAAAATAAGGGGGTGGGGGGGATAGGGTTAAAGGCGGGGGGGCGGGGAGATGGGCGGGGCCAGCGGTCGGCAACCTGTGCCTATAATGGATGTGTGTGTGTGTGTGTGGTTGTGTGTGTGTGTGTGTGTGTGTGTGTGTGTGTGTGTGTGTGTGTGTGTGTGTGTGTGTGTGTGTGGGTGCGTGGGTGTGTGTGAAAAATGGTGAAAAATGCAAAAAAAATGGTAAAAAATGGTCAGGTGAAATACTAGCATTAATAGCATAGTGCATAGATATTAAAGGGAATAGCAGCATGGATTATGGTACTTAGGATTATTATTGTTGTTGTTATTATCAATTTTATGATTATTATGGTGGTTATAATGATTTTTGTTACTATCATTATTGTTATCGTTATTCTTATCATTATTATTATTACCATCATTATCATCATCATTATCATCATCATCATCATCCTTATTACCATTATTATTATTATCTTTATTTTTCATTATTATTATTATTATTATTATTATTATTATTATTATTATTATTATTATTATTATTATTATTATTATTATTATTATTATTATTATTATTATTATTGCTATTGTTATTACTATTATTATTATTATTATTATTATTATTATTATTATTATTATTATTATTATTATTATTATTATTATTATTATTATTATTATTATTATTATTATTATTGCTATTGTTATTATTATTATTATTATTATTATTATTATTATTATTATTATTATTATTATTATTATTATTATTATTATTATTATTATTATCATTATCATTATTATTATTATTATTATTATTATTATTGCTATTGTTATTATTATTATTATCATTATTATTATTGTTATTATTAATGCTAGTGTTATTATTATTATTATTATTATTATTATTATTATTATTATTATTGTTATTATTATTATTATTGTTATTGTTATCATCATCATCATCATCATCATCATCACCATCACCATCACCACCACCACCACCACCACCACCACCACCACCACCATCATCATCATCACCACCATCATCACCACCATCATCACCACCATCACCACCACCATCATCATCGTCATCATCATCATCATCATCATCATCACCACCATCACCATCATCATCATCATCAATATTATCATTATCATTACTACCATAATTATCAACCAACTGCATTTAATATCTTTTGTGGTTATACTTAGCTCCCATCTCCTATTATTAAGGAGGAGGAAAATCTTAATGTTTCGTAATGTTTTTTTTCATAATTAAGTAAAACATTATTAACTTTCTGGCGCATTGGGAGAAAATTATTTATCTTGAGTTCCGGTTTCCCAATCTCTGGGCCAGGAAGGGAGAGGTGGTGAGAGAGAGAGAGAGAGAAAGGGATGGTGAGAGGGAGATAGAGAGGGGAAGAGGGAGGGAGGGAGGAGGGAGGGAGGGAGGAGGGAGGGGAAGAGGGAGGGGGAGGGAGGGAGAGAGAGGGCAGAGGGAGAGGGAGGGAGGGAGGTGGTGATAGGGAAGGAAGGAGGAGGGGGAGGAGGGAGGGAAGGAATAAAGGGAGAGAGAGAGGGAAAGAGAGAAGGAGAGAGAGAGGGAAAGAGAGCAGGAGAGAGAGAGGGAAAGAGAGAAGGAGAGAGAGAGGTAAAGAGAGAAGAGATAGAGGGAAAGAGAAAAGGAGAGAGAGAGGGAAAGAGAGAAGGAGAGAGAGAGGGAAAGATAGAAGGGGAGAGAGAGAGAGAAAGATAGAAGGGGAGAGAGAGAGAAAGATAGAAGGGAGAGAGAGAGAGAGAGAGAGAGAGAGAGAGAGAGAGAGAGAAAGAAAGAAAGAAAGAAAGAAAGAAAGAAAAGAAAGAAAGAAAGAAAGAAAGAAAGAAAGAAAGAAAGAAAGAAAGAGAAAGAAAGAAAGAAAGAAAGAAAGAAAGAAAGAAAGAAAGAGACTGACAGACAGACAGACAGACAGACAGACAAACAGATATACTGACTGACTGACTGACGACAGAGACAGAGATAGAGACAGACAGACAG
>NC_091582.1:5686650-5694150 GCF_042767895.1 Penaeus vannamei
AGAAGGAGGAAAGGGGAAGAGAGGAGGGAAGAGAAGAGGAAAGAGAGGAGAAGAAGGGGAGAAGAGAAGAAAGGAGGGAAGGGGGAAGAGAAGAGGGAGGAGAGGGAGAAGAGAAGAAAAAGAGGGAGAGAAGAGAGGTGAAAGAGGAGGAAGAAAGGAGAGGAGAAGAGAAAGAAAAAGAGGAGAAGAGAAAAAAGGAGAGGAGAGAAAAGAAAAAAAAAGAGGAGAAGAGAGAAAAGAAGAGAAGAGAAGAAAGGAGGGAAGGGGAGAAGAGAAGAGAGGTGAGGAGAGGATAGTGGAAGAAAGGAGAGTATGGGAGAGGAAAGGAGAAGAGAAAAGAGGTGAGGAGAGAAAAGAAGAAAAGAGGAGAAGAGAGAAAAGAAGAGAAGAGAAGAAAGGAGAGTGAGGGGAATACATGTAATTTAATTCTTCTTAAAATCCGAATTACTTTATCGCTTTGATATAATCCACAGAATTATATTCATTACCTTCACTTCGCATTCATTCCATAATCGCAACTTATTCATCTTTCCCCCTTCATCCCTTATCGCAATCATCTTTATCATCGACGCATCACAATAATGCCCATAGATAATAGATTAAAGTCTCGGGAAGACAAGCGAGATAAGATGTATGTGGCAGCAGTCGGTCTTTATAACTGAGTCTTTTATAACTGTTATTATGGTCGTTATAACTACGTATTTTATGATTCTTATAACGGTCTTTTGCATTTTTTATAACTGTCTTTTATAACTCTTATAACAAAGTCAGACTTTTCCAGTTGTTTTAACTATCTTCTATGTCTTATAACTTTTATAACTGTCTTTATAATTATTTTATAACTTTTTAAACTAAGTCTTTATAACTAAGTCTTTTATAACTTTTTAAAACTCTTTATAACTAAAAGTCTTTTATAACTTTTTAAACTGTCTTTATAACTAAAAGTCTTTTATTACTTTTATTATTAAGTCTTTGTAACTAAATATTTTATATTTCTTATAGCTGTCTTTCACAATGCTTATAACTAAGTCTTTTATAACGTATAGCAAAGTCAGTCTTTTCTAACTTTTCTAACTGTCTTCTATAATTTTTATAACTAAGTCATATAATTTTTATAACTAAGTCTTCATAACTATGTCTTTTATAACTTTTAAGATAAGTCTTTTATAACTAAGTCTTACAATGTTTATAACTGTCTTTTATTACTAAGTCTTTTATAACTTTTATAACAAAGTCAATCTCTCCTAACTTTTAATACTTCCTTCTATAACTTTTATAACTAAGTCATATAATTTGTATAACTAAGTCTTCATAACTATGTCTTTTATAACTTTTAAGATTAGTCTTTTATAACTTTTATAACAAAGTCAGTCTCTCCTAACTTTTAATACTGTCTTCTATAACTTTTATAACTAAGTCTTATAGCTTTTATAACTAAGTCTTATAACTTTTATAACTGTCTTATAACTTTTATAACTAATGTTTTTTGTAACTTTTATGAGAAGTCTTTATAACTAAGTCAGTCTTTTATAACTTTTATAAGTAAGTCGGTCCTTTATCAGCAGGCAATGTGTGTGTTTGTTCATCTTCTTGTGTTCTGCTCTTTTGTTTTCTGTTTGTGTTGATTCGTTTTGTTTTGTTTTGTATTTTTCTTTTTTCTTTGAATTTATCTTGTTCTCTTCCATTTTCTTCCCTTCTCTTCTCTTTATTTTCCCTCCTCTCTCTTCACTTCTCTTCTCTTTATTTCTCCTATCTCCTCATTTCTCTTTTTTCTTTTCTTATCTTCTCTTTCCCTCTCTTTTCCTCTCTGCTCTGTTCCCCCTTTTCTTTCAACGTCTCTCGTCTTCCGTTTTCCTTCTTTCTATCTTACAATTGTTTTTTTCCTGTTTCGTCTGAAGGCTCTTTATTTTCTTTCCGTGTAAACTTCTTTCGCTTGTTTGTTTATATTTTTGGTTTTCTATTTATCCATTTATCCCTCTTCTCTCTCTCTCTCTCTCTCTCTCTCTCTCTCTCTCTCTCTCTCTCTCTCTCTCTCTCTCTCTCTCTCTCTCTCTCTCTTTCTTACTGTCTCAGTCCCCCCCTCTCTCCCTCTCAGGTGTAAACACTTTGGCATCTTCAGTATCTACAATTTCAGCCAGGTGAAGGTCGCCACAGAATTTCTTTCGTATTTTCACCCCTTGGATTTTTTTTTCTTTCTTCTTCTTCTTCTTCTTCTTCTCTTCTCTTCTTCTTCTTCTTCTTCTTCTTCTTCTTCTTGTTCTTCTCTTCTCTTCTTTCTTCTTCTTCTTCTCTTCTCTTCTCTTCTCTTCTCTTCTCTTCTCTTCTCTTCTCTTCTCTTCTCTTCTCTTCTCTTCTCTTCTCTTCTCTTCCCTTCTCTCCTCTCCTCTTCTCTCCTCTTCTCTTCTCTGCTCTGCTCTTCGGTATATATTTTTGATTATCACCATAAAAGATATGGGGCTCAATTCAATGCCTTTGTGGTCAGCTATAAGTGCCATGGTTCTACCACGGCGCCATCTATCGATAAAGGTTTTTGAAAGGGAATTCGATCTTATAGGGAGGAAGGTCAGTGGCAGGCGAGGGAATTCGATTCTCTATTCGGTTCATTGCGGTTTATATAATCGAGAAGGAGGGAGATAGGGAGAGGGGGAGGGAGAGAGGGAGGGAGAGAGGGAGAGGGGGAGGGGGAGGGGAGGGGAAGGAGAGGGAGAAGGGGGAGAGAGTAAGAGGGGAGGAGAGGGGAGGAGGGGACGGAAAGAGGGAGAGGGGAGAGGGAGGGGACGGAGAGAGGGAGAAGGAGGAGAGAGGAGAGAGGGGGAGGAGATGGAGAGGGGGAGGAGGGGAGAGGGGAGGGAGAGAGGGAGAGAGGGGAGGGGGAGGGAGAGAGAGAGAGAGGGAGAGGGGGAGGGAGAGAGGGAGGGAGAGAGAGAGAGAGGGAGAGGAGAGAGAGTAAGAGGGAGGGAGGAGAGAGAGAGAGGGGGGAGGGGGGGAGGGAGAGAAAGAGAGAGGGAAAGGGGGAGGGAGGGAGAGAGGAGGGGAGGGGGAGGGAGGGAGAGAGAGAGGGAGAGGGAGGGAGAGAGGAGGGAGAGAGGGAGAGAGGGAGAGGGAGGGAAAGTGGGAGAGGGGATGGAGAGAGGGAGAGGGGGATGGAGAGAGGGAGAGTGGGAGGGGGAGAGAGAGAGAGAGAGAGAGAGAGAGAGAGAGAGAGAGAGAGAGAGAGAGAGAGAGAGAGAGCGAGAGAGAGAGAAGAGTAGTGAAATATATTTTTTCTGTCTTTTCTTTCCATTTTCCTCTTTCTATTCTTCCTCCCCCCCTTATCTCTCTCTATCTCTCTTTCTCAGTCATTCCCTTATCTCTTTCCATCTTTCCCCAACCCCTCCCACTTTCTCCCCCTCCCCCATCTACCCAAACATCTAATCTAACTTTTTCCTATCTGCCTTTCCATCACCTTCCTCCCCTTTGCAAGTATCTTTCTCCCCTCCCCCGCCTTAGGTAACGCATCCCCAACCCCGTAACCCCAGTCTCTCCTCCTCCTTTCCTAGCATCTCCACCTCCTCCCTCCTCCTCCTCCTCCCTTACTCCTTCTCCACTCCCTCTCGTGTTTCCTCCTCCTCCTCCTTCTTCTTCCCCTCTCCCTCCTTCCTTCCTCCTCCCTCTTTCTCCCTTCCCCCTCCCTTGCCCCCTCAATCCCCCTTCCCTTTGCCCTCCCTCCTCCCTCCCTCCCCCCTCCATTTGTCCTCCTCCCTCCTCCTCCTTCTCCTCCCTCCCTCCTCCTCCTTCTCCTCTCTCCCTCCTCCTCCTTCTCCCTCCCTCCCTCCCTCCCATGCCTTTACTTGAGTGACCCAGCGAGTGCCAGTCTGGGCGGACGCGTCGCAGCGCTAGGAAGTCCACAGTGCCAAGGTGCCATTCGGTTGCCCGCTCGAGTGCCTGTCGTTCTTGAGAAATCTTTTCGGGGAGGCGAGATCTCTACCTGTTTGAAAAGTGAAGTGACATTTATTTTCGAGACTCCGACAGTACTCTGTAAGTCGACAGACGTTCGTAGTCGAGTTCTGTAATAAACGGAGGAAGCAAGAAAATAAAAAGAGAGAGAGAGAGAGAAACGAAAGGAAAAGAGAAGGAGAAGAGAACTAAAATTATGTCACCTCCTTTGGCGACTCGAGGTTGATCGTCAGTGAACAGGTATTCAATTTGCTTTGCTTCCAGTGGGTGCTGATTGGTGTTTTTTATTATTATTTTTTTTGTAACTTTTTTTTAGTGTTTTGTGAGCTGTTTGGCGCCAGTTTCTGAATCAGAGATGTAATTTCACCTTTAGACCAGAAGATGCAATCAGAGGGGGATCCAGAGACATTTTTCTCTCGCTCTCTGTTTCTCTGTCTGTGTGTGTCTTTCTTTCTGTCTGTCTATGTCTGCCTCTGTCAGTCTGTCTGTCTCTTTCTCTCTCTGTCTCTGTCTCTGTCTCTGTCTCTGTCTCTCTCTCTGTCTCTCTCTCTCTCTCTCTCTCTCTCTCTCTCTCTCTCTCTCTCTCTCTCTCTCTCTCTCTCTCTCTCTCTCTCTCTGTCTCTCTCTCTTTCTCTCTCTCTCTCTTCTCTCTCTCTCTCTGTCTCTGTCTCTGTCTCTGTCTCTCTCTCTGTCTCTCTCTCTCTCTCTCTCTCTCTCTCTCTCTCTCTCTCTCTCTCTCTCTCTCTCTCATTGTGTAGCGAGTAATAATGACTATGACAGTAATGATAATAGTGCTAATAACGATTATAACAATGATAGTAATAATGCACAAATAATGATAATGATTGCAGCATGATAATGGTACAACAACAATAAAGGTTGTAACAATAGGAATAGCATTGCTAAAGGCAGCACTGACGAATATCTCAATAAATGCTGTTGTTATGTAATTCCTGGCGTTTATAGTATTTCCATGGATGAATGTCAAAATAAATACTGTTGTTGTATAATTCCTAGTGCAGGATTTGTTAACATTTTTCCACGATCCTTGCCAGCGGTTACAACCCAAACAGCAACTCATAAATGGTGACCTTTTGTCTTACGAGGATAGTTGCCACTTCCGCTGTCAATCGTTGCACAATGTTTCTAATTCCCATTTGCATAATTTATTATTAATCAGGCTTGTTTTGTCATCCTTGATTTTAAAGTTTATAAGAAAGGAAACGCAGAGAACTTGGTCATATGTTTAGTTTCCGTCCGACTCCTTGTGAGAGTGGGACATGTGTTCGTTTTCCTTCGTGATGGCTTCAGTTACAAAGGTTAATCTAATTAAGGATTCGGAGGAGGCGTGGATACGAATGGGTGTGAACAGCGATGACGAAGATGGAATTAGAGGAAAGAATAAATGATGACGCAGAAGGAGTGAATGAAGAGAGAAAAAAATCAGAAGAAATAGAATTGATTGACGATTGTACGAAAGGGGAATGATGGTTTAAATAAAAATAAGAGAGAAATGATAATAAAAATAAAAAACGCGAGAAAAATGATACAGCAATTAGGAGAATCCATAAAATTGTTAAATAATGATCATCATAAGTCGCTTTCATACGTATTCCTTAATATTAATATCTTCGATTAGATTTTTGGACTAGTTAAGACACTAATTATTGCATATAGTTTACTCTCACTGTTTTATTTCTATTGATTCAGTAATCTAACATTTGTTATTGATTATTATTATTTATATTATCATTCATTGGTATAAAAGAAACTGCAGTAGATTTTGGGTTATTAAAAAAAATTGTTGTTGTTATGGATGTATTTATGTTATTAATTAAAGCTCAAGGGTGAGCCAGAGGGTGAGGTGAGGCCAAGGAGGAATGAGTCAAGGGTGAGACGAGGCGGAGGAGGAGTGACTCAAGGGTGAGCCAGAGGGTGAGGCGAGGCTAAGGAGGAGTGAGTCAAGGGTGAGCCAAATGGTGAGGCGAGGCGGAGGAGGAGTGACTCAAGGGTGAGCCAGAGGGTGAGGAGGAGTGACTCAAGGGTGAGCCAAAGGGTGAGGCGAGGCTAAGGAGGAATGAGTCAAGGGTGAGACGAGGCGGAGGAGGAGTGACTCAAGGGTGAGCCAGAGGGTGAGGCGAGGCTAAGGAGGAGTGAGTCAAGGGTGAGCCAAATGGTGAGGCGAGGCGGAGGAGGAGTGACTCAAGGGTGAGCCAGAGGGTGAGGAGGAGTGACTCAAGGGTGAGCCAAATAGTGAGGCGAGGCTAAGGAGGAATGAGTCAAGGGTGAGACGAGGCGGAGGAGGAGTGACTCAAGGGTGAGCCAGAGGGTGAGGTGAGGCCAAGGAGGAATGAGTCAAGGGTGAGACGAGGCGGAGGAGGAGTGACTCAAGGGTGAGCCAGAGGGTGAGGCGAGGCGAAGGAGGAGTGACTCAAGGGTGAGCCAAATGGTGAGGCGAGGCGGAGGAGGAGTGACTCAAGGGTGAGCCAGAGGGTGAGGAGGAGTGACTCAAGGGTGAGCCAAATGGTGAGGCGAGGCGGAAGAGGAGTGACTCAAGGGTGAGCCAAATGGTGAGGCGAGGCTAAGGAGGAATGAGTCAAGGGTGAGCCAGAGGGTGAGGAGGAGTGACTCAAGGGTGAGCCAAATAGTGAGGCGAGGCTAAGGAGGAGTGAGTCAAGGGTGAGGCGAGGCGGAGGAGGAGTGACTCAAGGGTGAGCCAAAGGGTGAGGCGAGGCTAAGGAGGAGTGAGTCAAGGGCGAGCCAGAGGGTGAGGCGAGGCGGAGGAGGAATGAGTCAAGGGTGAAGCGAGGCGGAGGAGGAATGAGTCAAGGGTGAGGCGAGGCGGAGGAGGAGTGACTCAAGGGTGAGCCAGAGGGTGAGGCGAGGCTAAGGAGGAGTGACTCAAGGGTGAGCCAGAGGGTGAGGCGAGGCGGAGGAGGAATGAGTCAAGGGTGAGGCGAGGCGGAGGAAGAGTGACTCAAGGGTGAGCCAGAGGGTGAGGAGGGGCCGCGGAGGAGTGAGTCAAGGGTGAGCCAGAGGGTGAGGCGAGGCGGAGGAGGAATGAGTCAAGGGTGAGGCGAGGCGGAGGAGGAGTGACTCAAGGGTGAGCCAGAGGGTGAGGCGAGGCGGAGGAGGAGTGACTCAAGGGTGAGCCAGAGGGTGAGGCGAGGCGGAGGAGGAATGAGTCAAGGGTTAGGCGAGGCGGAGGAAGAGTGACTCAAGGGTGAGCCAGAGGGTGAGGCGAGGCCAAGGAGGAGTGAGTCAAGGGTGAGGCGAGGCTAAGGAGGAGTGAGTCAAGGGTGAGCCAAATAGTGAGGCGAGGCTAAGGAGGAGTGAGTCAAGGGTGAGGCGAGGCCAAGGAGGAGTGAGTCAAGGGTGAGGCGAGGCTAAGGAGGAGTGAGTCAAGGGTGAGCCAGAGGGTGAGGCGAGGCCAAGGAGGAGTGAGTCAAGGGTGAGGCGAGGCTAAGGAGGAGTGAGTCAAGGGTGAGCCAGAGGGTGAGGCGAGGCCAAGGAGGAGTGAGTCAAGGGTGAGGCGAGGCTAAGGAGGAGTGAGTCAAGGGTGAG
>NC_091582.1:5706650-5714150 GCF_042767895.1 Penaeus vannamei
AGGGGGAGAAAGAGAAGGAGAAGGGGAAAGGGAAGAAGGAGAAGGAGAAGTGGAAGGGGAAGGGGAAGGAGAAATAAAAGAAGGAGAAGGAAAAGGGGAAGGAAAAGGAGAGGGAGAAGGAAGGGGAAAAAGAAAAGAAGAAAAGTATGATGATAATAATGATAATAATGATGATGATGATGATGATGATGATAATGATAATAATAATAATAATAATAGTAATAATAATAATAATAATAATAATAATAATGATGATGATGATGATGAAGAGGAGGAGGAATAGAAGAAGAAGAAGAAGAAGAGAAAAACAAACAAAAAAGCGATAAACACTGAAACTGTTTATGCTACGTCGTGGCATTTTTTTTCTTGTTTTTTCTATTTTTTCGTGTTGACGAATTCGTGCAAAACGAAGGGTGTTTGACAGCTGATGTGTTTTTGAATGTCATTTTATGTAGGCCGTTTGATGCTTACTCAAGGAGCGTCTTTGTTTACTATGTTTTTCTCCTTGTTTCTGTTGCCTTTCTCCTTCGTTCTCATTTTCTCGTCCTCCTCCTTCCACTCTTTATTCGTTTTATTCATTCTCTTGTCCGTGGTTTGTTATTCTTCCTTTCTGCTCATGCTGTTGGCAACCCCTTCTCCCTCTCCTTCTCCTATCCCCCTCTTCTACCCCTTCCTCCTCTTATTTTACCTCCTCCTCTTTCTTTGCCTCCTCCTTCTCCTCCTCCTCCTCTTCCTTCCCCTCCTCCTCCTCTTCCTTCCCCTCCTCCTCCTCCTCCTCTTCCTTCCCCTCCTCCCCTCCTCTTCCTCCCCCTCCTCCGCCTCCTCTTCCTCTCCCTCCTCCTCCTCCTCTACTCCTTTTCTTCTCTCTCACTTCCCCCCCTCTTCCTCCTCCTCCTCCTCCTTCTCTTCTTCATCTTCTTCCTCCTCCTTCTTCATCATCTTCTCCTCCTCCTCCTCCTCCTCCTCCTCCTCTACTCCTTTTCTTCTCTCTCACTCCCCCTCTTCCTCCACCTCCTCCTCCTCCTTCTTCTTCTTCATCTTCTCCTCCTCCTCCTCCCTCCTTTTCTTCTTCTTCTTCTTCCTCCTCCTCCTCCTCCTCCTCCACCACCACCTCCTCCTCCTCCTCCTCCTCCTCCTCCTCCTCCTCCACCTCCTCCATTCTTCCTCTTTCCTTTCATCATATTTTGCTTGTCCTGACATCGTGACATCATCTCTCTATCTCTGGAAAGAAAAATAAATCGTGGAAGGCTTTCCTAACAAGCCATCTTTATTGCTTTCATCTCTGCAAAATGTTCCTTTGATTATGTTCATGAATAACTTTTGAAAATTTCCGAGAAATTTTGTTTTTTTTAAGAATGAACAGCTGAACCATTTTGTTAGTATTGCTATTATTTGTTTGTTTTTACTGTTGTTTTATTGTTTTGTTTCTGTTATTGTCATTATTATAATTGTTATTATGATTATTGTTATTATTAATATTATTATTACTATTGTTATTATGATCATCATATTCCATTTTTTTTCATTTTGTAACTATTTTCTATAACTTTAGTTACCGTTTATAACTGCAACTGTTACTTATCGTTGCCTTTAGAATCCTAAATCGATCATCAAAACATAAACGAAGAATATAACAAAATATAATCAAATAGAATGAAATATGTCGAAATATAATGAAAAATCTAATTCTCATATTACACAATCCCTTACCGGAAATCACCCCACACCCATAAGGCTCACAGTTGCTTGGTTTCGAATGGGAATTTCGCCCTAACCGCTCACCCCGTGCTTGCGTGTGAGGTGTCTAATGCAGGTTATTGTTCTTACAAGAGAGGGATTAATAATGAGGTTATTAGGTCTGTCTTTGCGTGTTGGTTGGTGTGTGGTGATGGTTATCTTAGTCATGTTAGGTTGTGTTCTGTTTGTTAGTTTTGCGAATTTACTTTTTTTTCACTTCCATTCGTTCTTTTTCCTTTTTCTGTATAATCTATTTTATTTACTTATTTACTTTTTATTTTCTTATATTTACTTTGTATCTATTTCATGCATTATTTTATTGCTGTTCATTAATTTATTAGATTATATTATTTCTGTTATTGTTGTTATTGCTCGACCGAATTTGCGACGTTCCTTGGTGCACTGGACTCGGGCGCTGCAGAGAACGAATAAAGAACGATATATAAGTAATCTTGCTGAGGTCAAAGATAATTTCTCCGTAAATAACCTTCGCTCGGCCTACCAAGCCCTGAGAAAGCTGAACTCCCAAGCCCTTCTCACAGTCCGCTCAATGGATGGGCGGATCATCTCAGAACGTGTTGGGGTTCGTGAACGCTGGGCTGATATTCTGAGCAGCTGTAATAGCAGTTAGTCTGGATGCAAGTGGTGTCACAATCCCTGTACCGGATCCACTCATCAGCGAAGATCCTCCTACCCTGACCGGGGTTAGCGGTTTCAAAGCTGAAGGTAACAAAGCAGCCGACATATGCGGTATCCTTGCTGAACTAGCAAAGGCTGGTGGTGAACCTATGGCGCGGGGCTTGCATGCTGTCCAGGGTGCCATTTGGCAGTCTGGTACCATTCTCCTTGATCTGCTGAAGGGTATGGTAATCCCTCTCTGGAAGGGGAAAGGGGATCGTTGGGACTGTAGCAACAGCCGTAGCATCACACTGCTTAGCATACCAGGCAGCGATCTTGCTCATATTCTTCTGAGACGGATCCGAGACCACCTACAGAGGCACCAGAGGCCGGAGTAGTCTGGATTCACTCCTGGCAAGTCCACAATAGACCATATCCTAGCGTTTCAAATCTTCGTGGAACGCCACGCCGCGCCGTCGTGAGTTCGAACGTCGGGTGCTCGCAGTTTCCATCGACCTCAAGAAAGCGTTCGTCTCGGTACTTCGCGAATCTCTTTGGGTAATTCAGAGACTAAGGGGAATTCCAACAAGGATTATTGGATTAATAGCAAGCCTGTATATTGGATCAACACTAGCCAATATCAAGGTTCTTGGCCCAAGATCAAGTTCCAGGATTTTGGGACCCTGTTAGAAGACGTCAGTAAGCAGATTGGCCTGGCAGCAGATACCATGAACTCAGTCAACGAGGGTTTTTGGAGATGCCGGTACCTGTGCAGGACCAGATAATGTTTACAGTGCCCTGATACCGCCAGTTTTACATTATGGAAGTGAAAACTGGATGCTCTCTTGTGCATTGGAGTCTTGTCTTGATGCCTTTGCCCTGTGGATGACCGTGCCCGTCATTTTTGTCATCAACATCTCTTTAATTACTATTACTCATTCATGGTAATTAAACTTAACATCCCCAGGTCATTAAGTTAATTTTGATAACTGGTTAGTTGACATACACTCACTGCCCGCCCATTTTCCCCCCTCACAGCATCCACAAGTACATCTCGATCACTAAGCCCTTCTCGAGATCGGTGACGCCCAGGAAAATCGTCCTTATGATCGTCGTCGCTTGGGCGTGGACCATTTTCTTCAACCTGACGCCCACGCCCATCATCGGTCTCACGGAAACAGGTGAGGGAGAGAAGGGGAGGGAAAGGGAAGGATGGGAAGGGGAAGGAAAGGGAGGGGAAGGAAGAGAAAAGGAGGGGAGGGAAGGGGAAGGAAGGGAAGAGGAGGGGACTGGAGGGGAGGGGAAGGAAGGGAAGGGGAGGGGAGGGAAGGGGAAGGAACGAAAGGGAAGGGGAGAGGATGGGAAGGAAGAGAAGGGAAGGGAAGAGAAGGGAATGGGAGGAAAGGAAGGGAGAAAGAGGGAAGAGAAGAGAAGGGAGGGGAAGGGAAGGGAAGAGAAGGGAAGGGGAGGAAGGGAGGGGGAGAGGATGGGAAGGAAGAGAAGGGAAGGGTAGGAAGGGGAGGGGAAGGGAGGGAAAGGGAGAGGATGGGGAAGAAAGAGAAGGGAAGGGAAGAGAATGGGAAAGGAGGGGAGGGGAGGGAAGGAAGGAGAGGGAATTTCTCTCTCTCTCCCCCACCCCCTCCCCCTCCGCCTCCCCCTCCCCCTCCCCCTCCCTTCCTCCCCTTCCTCCCTTCCTCCCTTCCTCCCTTCCTCCCTTCCTCCCCCACCTCCTTCTTCTGTTATCAGTAAATTCTTTATCACTGTCTCTGTCTTAACACTGTTTATAAGCTAATATTTACATGGCACGTGTAACTCAAACAAACTACTTCCTTTCTGTAATCATCTCAAGAACTGTTTTATTCATGCCTCAGAAAGACAACATTAAACAACTTACCATTATTTAGAAAACTATTTGAGCTCAAGATAACTCTTTCCAGAGGCAATATGTTAAAGATCATTACCTATCAGGTATTATATAGTCTTCTGGACAAGCAAGACAAAAATTTCCGAGTGCAACATATTGGTAGGTGATATTGTAATTGATATGAATGGTAATTAGGTAATAGTGTTGTGGGCATTGCCAGCATCAGGCATCAATAGCTTCAGGAATCAAAGCTTCAATTTCCCCGCAGGCTTCAAGACAGGAGCATCCCAGTGTGGTCCTCCTCCTCCGAAGAAGGGCCTGCAGTACATTCATGCCGGCCTCAACACTACTGTCAACCTGGTTATCCCCCTTGTGGTAATGAGCTACTGCTACTACAAGATATTTAAGGAAGTCAAGGATCACCTTAGTAGGTTAGATATGGCGGCAAAATTTTGTTCTGCGTCTTATTGGTATTGCTCTATTAATCAATTTATTTATTTGTTATTCGTTTATGTGTTATAGGTGAGTTTTGCCTTATAAATGGACCCTTGTAATGTGTCCAGTATTGATGGTCTTCAATGGTTTATATTGAAACTTAATATATGGATTTATGAGGAGATGGACCTACAGAAGTCAATAAGTATATACATGTCCTGTTCTGTTGATCATGTTATATCTGAACTGAATTACTCTCCTCAGGATGCAAGAATTTACTGATGTGAATGTGCGCAACTCCCTCATCCAGCAGAAGCAGATTACTGAGACACTGTGCATTGTTTTATCAGTGTTTGTGCTGTTCTGGTTGCCATACATTGTGTACTCACTCTCTTTAGTCTTTTTGGGACAAGATAAAGTACCAAGGATATTTAATCCAATTGTAAGTTAGCCCACTATTTTGTTAGACTGCTACAGTATTTGAGATATTATTATTTAGATGAATTTAATTTCTCACTGTTTGAGTAAGAAGGTCTGCATTTGAAACTGCAGACATTTTAGTATCGTAAAAAGTTTAGAAGATAAAATTTACAGCCAAAATGCTTTAATGGAGAGCTATCAAATTTGAAATTGTCCACCAGACATAGAAAAAAAGATCACTTCTTTTATTAACTCTGTGAGGATTTACACAGGCTTACTTATTTGGCTACATGAACTCCGCCTGCAATCCCATCATCTACGCTCTTCGCTCTCCTTCGTTTCGCCGAGGATTTAGTGAGATTATTTGTTGGAGATCTCGATACATCCCAGGTACGTACCCTTATGTTATGGTATGCTGAACTGCATTCAAGTTGTTGTGTTTTGTGAAAATGCAAGCTGTTAATGCATTTTTGGAATAATTGTAACTCTATTTTCTTTTTTTTTACTTTTGTTATATTCGATATTGTAGATAGCACTTTTATTGTATTGTGAATCATTAGATTTCTTGTATCTTGGTATTTATAATTTTTCTATTTTTCTTTCTAATGGGTTTTGTAAAAGTCAGATTGGACTTGCTTGAGTCAGACACTTCTGGTGTGTAAGTGTGACGGAGAACAGTTGGCTTTCATTTCAGTGTATATAGACTAACTACTTTGTTAGTAGCATGTAGACATAAGTATTTACTATTTCATGTCATTATACACAGATAAAATGACATACATAAAACTCCTCTACTTTTTGTAAAATCATGCACATTTCAGATTGTTCATTACATACAATTGGGAGAACTGTGATTTCAAATTGTTAATGAATGATTGCACTCTTGATTAGTAAAATCCGTGTCTTGACACTCTCAAACCATCTGTAGATTCTATACTGTGTTATTATTTTTTTTTTATGATTTCTCTGTTTATTCTCAGTCTAAAAGCAGATTGTGTATAATACTGTTCTGTAAGAAAAGATGATGATTTAACAGAACATTAAACAGTTTCACTACAGTGACAGGAAGATCTGTTTCTAAAGTTTACTTAGAATATCAATAATTTCAAAATGTATTTATATACATTTCTCATTATCATTATCAAAATTTCTTTGAACAGTGATAAGAAATGTCAACATTTAAATGACAAAAATCGCAAAAAATGGAAGACAACTGCATTTCTTGAATCCTTAATCAAACCCCAACTTTGTAGTAGATTTGAAGAGTATAAATAGAGGTTGCATTCATTGATACATTCCAGCTAATAGTCTAAGCAGCGGCTCCACCTTCCGGACTCGATTGACACAGAGAAGTACTGTTATGGGTAAGGAGGAATGTGAATGGTGCCTTTTTTTCTAAATCCACAGATAGCTGTGTGCTTATGTCCAGTGCTGCTGAGTTTGTCCATTTTGTCATATGTATGTTTGTCTTGATATAAATAAATAAGGGTTTATGGTTATGAATGATTCATATTTAGACTCTATGTATAGAAAACATTTTGTTAAGGAAGTGCTGTGATATATGTGTATGTGAATTGTATAAATACTGTACATGCACATAGTTTTACTCATTTACACATATATGTTGGGATAAACATAAATATATATTTTACACAACTATTGTTTTAACAGGAACATTTTTCATCAGCATTTTAGAACACAACCATTTATCATGTGTTACAAAGTCCTGTCTAAGTCCTGTATTGCAGCTTTCTTGTATGCTGTCCTCTCATCCATCCACTGTCAAGACTAAGGCTGCCTTTTTTAATCATCTCATTGATTCTGTATAATGCAGGCATAAAAATAGGGTTATAAAAATGATTATGATAATATGATGAAGACTTAAAAAATGCAGTGTACCTTGCTGTTTGTTTGAAAATCAGACCTAATTTTGCAGATGCATGTAGTTATTTAAAAGTGGATTACTGAAGGCAGCTTCTGTGTCTAACTCTGATTGACTTTGCAGGTACTTCAGTTGTTTTCTCTGGGGATGAAAGACAGTTTTATGATTTAATGAATCTGCACCACTTGGGGGATGAGAGATTTCCTGTGTTTGAAGGAACTATACGATGCCAGCCTGTCACTGAAAACAGGAGAAACACCCCAAGGCTTACAAGGGCTGTGCACTTTTCAAGATTGTAGTAACTGAAGAACAAATTAATTTTTGTTTTATTCTCTAAAATACTGGTCAGTACTTGCTGCTGTATCAGTGCATGGGTGATGGGAGATTAAGGTGCATTCAGACTACAAAATATGAGAATCAGGTGTCGGTGTAAACAAACATTTGATATGCCACACTACTAACTTTATTGTAGATTGTGTCCTCTAAAGTTTTGGTTGCTTTCTGGTATATGGGTATACACTGTGAGTTTCCTGCTCTAATGGAT
>NC_091582.1:5734150-5736650 GCF_042767895.1 Penaeus vannamei
GAGGAGTCTACTGTGTCACCACAAAGTACATACTATGATGCAAATTAAATTACTCGCACTCACATTTTCACACTGCCCACTGATGTCTCTCTGGCTGGTTGTACTGTGCTCTGATGTTCTACTTGCCAGTGAACGACACTGAGCTTGTTCTGCTGTTCTTCCCTTTTCTTTTGTTCGAATATATGTGGAATGTCTTGTTCAAATACATCATTTTTTAAAATAAATAATCCCTTTAACACCTTCCATTTATATCCAGCAACTCTTACTCTGCTAACACCCTATCTTTGGTCTGTCTTCATCACAATAACCATGGAAATCTTGATACCTTATGGTTTACCTGCTATAAATTAGAACTAGAACAAAATCTTTATCTATTTTAGCCATATAACACAATAAAAAATCTACTTTTCTGCATTCCTTAACTGGTCTTTGATATATCAGTATAACAGCTCAAGGGAGCTCAGTGCATGATTAGAATTTTTTAACGACTGAAGATCTGTACTACGGACATTTGTGATAAGACTAATTGGGTCCCTTTAAATCTGGTCCAGCCAGCTTGGCCAACGCTTCCTGGGCCCCTAAGGTTCTCTAATATAGCAGGCAGAAATCAGACTATGCACATACACATAAAACCAGGCAGATCTGTCTCCAGCTGTCCTGGATGAGGGTACCTGGGCTTCTTTCAGTTCAACAAGCTCAGGTTTTGGACTTCTAGTGTTCTAGTGTTCTTTAGTCTGGTCCAGCCAGCATTGGTTAGGGTTCCTGTGTCTCTCCCGGGATATCAGACCATGAATTCTTAGACTGTAGGCTTTCACATGACTATGAAGACCTGCATTATACACAAACTTCCTCCTCTTCATATATTATATGTCCTTTTTGTCTTGATAGTTTATGAAGGTGGTCCATAAAAAGCCTAACCAGTCAGCACAGGGGATTCCTTTTCATGTTATTCAGGTAAAATGATTACCATGACTGCACTATAAAAATTGTCTTTCAGAACACTGTTAGTCTCAAGTTTCCATGTGTTCCGGCATCTCAAGAATTGGGCTCTCACATACAGTTTGCGGCAAAATACTTGTACCAACAACAGGCTGCCACGGTGCTGCTCCTACAGCTCCACCTCCCTGGAGAAGAATCTACAGTTAATACTACAAAATCTAAATATAACCTGAGAAACTGATTACTGATCCAAGCAAAACTTCTTACTATTTGATATTCATATGTATATGACATCTTTCAATGGATTTACTCACTTAAAAGATAAAGACTCCTTTTCCAGCAATATAAACACATGATAGGCAACAGACATAGAAGTGTATTTTACAAATGGAAATTGCATCTGACATATACACAATCCATAGAAGACATCAATAACAACAATCCTTTAAAACCTACTTGATGCCACCCTCCATGCCAGGCCTGAAGCCCTGGCCAGGTTCTGGTGTCTGTGCTGGAGACGGGCGGTTGTGACTGCTGTGCCTCGCTAATCTGGCAGGCTGCAAAAGTGGAAGGAAGTGTCTGCCAGTTGGCTGCAGTTTCAGGGTTCCAAGATGACAGGTTCCGCCAAGCTGGGTTTGCCTCCCAGCCCTCATCCTCTTGATCTGTGATGCCTACATGCTCAGCAATGGTTGGGCATGCCAAGTCTGCCTGGTTGAGACCTGCCAGGAGGTGTGCTGCACTCAGCTCAGCAGGCAGAGGAGGAAGCACTGGTTGTTGTTGTGCTAGCTTATAAGATGCTTGTCTAACCATCTGTCTCCTTGAAAGCTCACAACCTACAGGAAAAGACTGTCTGGGAAATGCTGCTTGCTTCTGCAGTATCTGGCGCTTCTGCTGAAGTCTGTGTTGGAATAGCTGTTGCTGAAGGGGTTTAGTTACTGTATAATCAGAATCTTTAGAATTATCTTTGGCAAGTAGCTTCTGAGTAGTAAAACTGAGTGTATCTGGTAAAGACACTCTCTGCCTGACCAGAGGTGCTCGACTCATCTCATCGGAACCAGCATACGAGTGTCTCCACTGACGACAGTACTGATAGTGTTGTTGCTGTTGATACTGGTAGTGCTGTCGTGCTGTCGTCTCCTCACTCCCTGTGACAGCTGCTGCCTGGTACAGTGATGTGAGTGCCTGGTGCTCTTGCTGGACACTGTGTAGCTCCGTCAGGCCTCTTGCCTTCTCAGTGTCAATTAGTCTTTGGCGGAATGCAATGACTCCTTGCGTCACTAGCCCATCTGAGGCACGGCGACCCTCACGGAAGTTGACAGGAGATCTTGTGTGTGATCTCTCCGTCGTCTCAGTGCTTGGGTCCAGCTGTGTTTGGGGCTGAATGGCTCGGAGCTGCGTTGCACCAGGCAGTGATGGCCGTGCAGTCAGGGACGCATGAGAACATGAGGAAAGAGAAGCCGCTAAATCCGGCTCCAGTTGTGACTCGAAGCTTTCAAATGTTGATTCTGTGCTGGTCACACTACCAAGTGGAGAATCTGTACCTTGAGAGGCTTCTGAAGAC
>NC_091582.1:5741650-5749150 GCF_042767895.1 Penaeus vannamei
GAGAAGAAAAGAGGGAATGGAGAAAGGAGGAGAGGAGAGAGAGTGCATGGCCGCCGCCGGTCACGTGCAGGAGTGACCGCTTCCACTCACCCGAATTATAATCGGATGAAATATTCGCTTTCTGCCTCTCCCTCTGTCTCCCTGTCCCCTCCCCCCCTTCCCCCCACCATCACCCCAACTCGCACGCATAAAAGAAGGGAAAATTCTCTGTCGCCGATGTTGCGAGTGCGTGTATGTGTGCGTGTGCACGTGTGTGCGTACGCTCGCGTAGGTGTCTATTAGAGAAAACTTACATGCAATAATTAATTCCATAATACATACACATGTATATCGCAGAAATCGGCAGGTGCACACATACGTAAGAATATGTATACAACGGTATTATGTGAGGCAGTGAGGCTTCAGCGGGGACTGAGAGAATGTTTGTTAGCTTTTAACAGGGAATCATAAATACTGGATGCAATTAGTTATTTATGTGTTTCAACTTGTTTAAAAATGCTCTCTGAACCCGTTGATGATATCACGAGTAAACCTCACTAAAGCCTGTTGTTAACGCAATAATGATAAAAAAAAGTGTTTGAATGAAAAAGAAGACTATTTACTGTCTGCCGTCAAATCAAATTTTTTGGTCGTTTAGGCTCTTATTTCTCGAAATTCCTTCTTGCTATTTCACCTTCCACTTTCTCGTGATTCTCTTTCCCTCCCTTATCATTTTGCGTCTTTCATAAATCTTTCTTTGATTTCTCTTCGTTAATTATCATGCTATGAATCTTCTCCCTTCCTCATATCTTTTCTCTTTATTTTTCCCCTGTTCCCTCATTCTCCTCCGGTCTTTCTGTAGCCTTCCCAAAACTCTTCCCTCCTTCAAAATGTAAACAAAAGGCTCGTGACGTCAGCGCGCCACCTAGGGATCCCGCATGCAATACAAAGGGTCCTGGAACGTCTTTCAAGGGACCCGTCACCGATACTCTAGCCTTTGTTTGGGAATCTAAAGTTTATTTTTTGTGTTTCTGTGTCTGCGGTGGTGGCGGGAGAAGGTTTCGTTGTGATTCTGGCATGAGGGGGGTATCGGCATGGTTGCCCTGGCGGTGCGGGGAAGCAGTTGGCAATAACTGAGTAAGTGAAGTGTGGCGTGCAAAGACCGCAGAGTTATACACACGCACGGGCTCTCTCGCTACCTGCCCACACGGACATGTTTTAACACGCACATCTATTAACGTGTACACACAAAATTATGGTGCACAGACACACACACACACACACACACACACACACACACACACACACACACACACACACACACACACGCACACACACACACACACACGCACACGCACGCACACAAACGGACGCACGTGTCTAGACTTTCCTACATATGACGCGAGTCGAGGTCCGATGACGGGGCAAAGCCAGCCGCCGCTGAGGTACCTCTCTCAAGGCAGGCGACCGTCGCTACCTTTGTCGGTCCGAATATCTGAGGGCGGGAGAGGCCTCGGTCGCGGGCGCGCAGAACAATTTCCTTAATCGCAGCCATAGATCCTCCGCTTTCGCCCAGATGGGCACGCCGCCTACGTCATCGCCGCCCACGTCCTCAACCTTATGACGTCACGGCTTCTACACCATCGCTATTTCGGTGAACGAAACTTGGGCCTTCTGGGGCTGCTGGCGGCGGTTTTTTTTTGCTGTCGTTGGTGAGAGAGAGAGAGAAAGAGGGAGGAAGAGAGGGGGAGAGAGAGAGAGAGAGAGAGGTAGAGGGAGAGAGAGAGAGAAGAGAGAGTAGAGGGAGAGAGAGAGAGAGAGAGAGAGAGAGAGAGAGAGAGAGAGAGAGAGAGAGAGAGAGAGAGAGAGAGAGTCAGAGAGAGAGAGAGAGAGTCAGAGAGAGAGAGAGAGAGAGAGAGAGAGCGAGTCAGACAGAGACAGAGAGAGACAGAGAGAGAGAGAGAGAGTCAGAGCGAGAGAGAGAGAGAGAGAGAGAGAGAGAGAGAGATGGAGAGATGGAGAGATAGAGGGAGAGAGGGTAAGAGAAGGAGATAGATAGATAGATAGATAGATAGATAGATAGATAGATAGACAGAGAGAGGGAGATGGAGAGATAGATGGATTGAGAGGGAGAGAGGGTAAGAGGAGATAGATATATAGATAGATAGATAGATAGAGAGAGAGAGATAGAGAGAGAGAAAGGCAGAGAGACGGGGGGAGGACAGAGAGGCAGAGAAACATAGACAGATAGATATAGAGAGAGCGAGCGAGCGAGCGATAAAGAGAGAGAGAGAGAGAGAGCGAGAGAGCAAATCCACGAATCCTTAAAACAGACGACATGCCAAGATATAAAAGTTATGGCCAGGATAACTCAGCCTTACGGAGTTTACGGAGCGGTTCGCCGTTGCTGCTTATGAATTATCCGCCATAATTCTGCCGAGGGAAAAGAACGAAAACTTTTGGGAAAGTAGACCCAGGCTTCGCGCGCCCCGGCTGGGTGGGCGGGGCGCGCGCGCGTGAGAGAGTAAGGAGATGAAGGAACGATGCATGAGGTGCAGGATTGATACTCTTGTGTGTATTTGTGTGTGTGTGTGTGATACTTAAACGCACACACGCACGCACACACGCACGCACACACTCACGCACGCACACACACACACACACACACACACACACACACACACACACACACACACACACACACACATCCACACGCGCATATACATCGAGAAGAGAAGGAAAATGAGAAAGATATAAACAAGACATGAATAAATGTAATGAAGGAAAAAAATTAAAATAATTTCTACAAGCCTAGAAAAACGAATACATATTTAACCATTACGCCAACCCCCCCCCCCCACCCCCTCCTAAAAAAAAAAAGCAAAGGGAACAGCGTCCACCCCCCTACCCCCCCACCCACCCCTTTTGGTACCCCCCCCTGCCAAACAGAACCCCCACCCCCCAAATAAATAAATTCTTAAGACCATATTTTTGGGGGGTGAAGCTGGACCTTCTGCGGCTACTTTTTTATTCATTTTTTATTTTTTTCATTTTTATTTTTTTTTTGGAAGCGACTCCATGGTGAAGAGACATCTTAAGAGAACTTTCAGTGATTGAAGTATTAGTTAATATTTTGACAATATGGTAACAAGGAGAGTCTTTATTATCATCTTTCCTTTTCTTTTTCTCTTCTTCCTGTTATTATGATTATCGTCATCTATATTTTTATTACGGTTATTGTTGTTATAATTTTCATTGTTTTCATTATCATCATCATGATTATCTTCTTATTTTTCATTTCTTTTTATTATCATCGCCATCATTATTATCACAAATCATTATCATCATTATCATTATCATTATTATCAATACTATTATTATCTTATTATCATCATTATCATTATTATCATCAATATCAACATCATCATTATATTATCATGACTTCTATTACCTCTATCATCATCAATATAAGTATCACTTAAATTCATCATAAGCATTTTATCAAATGATCACCATTTTATCTTATCATTATTTTCCCGTTTTTTAACCTCCATTATAAGTAATTTCATATCTTATCTCACTCCCATCATTCTATATCGTTATTATCAATAAACTTAATTATCATCTTTTTTCATCACCATTACTTTTTTTTCGACCAACAATGAACACTAATAAAGAAACAATAAAGTGAATGTAAAGAAACGTAAAGACAAGAAAAAGGCAAAGAATAATAAAAAACAGCGAATGGACGATATAGAAAACAAGGCATAGACGACATAAAATAAAAATCAGGAATAAATAACAATACTGCGACCTTTCGTCTCTCTGCATCCTCTAATCTTTATCACTGTCTCTCCTTTCTCTTTTCTCTTTCTTAATCTCTCCATTTCTATCTACTTTCTCTCTCTATCACCTTTTCTGTCTCCTTTATCTTTACTTTCATCTTTTTTTCATTTTCTCCTTGCTTCTCCCTTGCCATTCTCTTTCTCTATGTCTCTATTTTCTCTTTTCTCTCCTCTTCTCCTTCCTCCCCCCCCCCCCTCTCTCTCTCTCTCTCTCTCTCTCTCTAACTCTCTCTCTCTCTCTCTCTCTCTCTCTCTCTCTCTCTCTCTCTCTCTGCTCTCTCTCTCTCTCTCTCTCTCCATTTCTACCGACTTTATCTCTCCTTTCTCTCCTTCCCTTTCTCTTCGGCCCTCTCCTCTTTCCTCCTCAATTCCTTCGATTATTGGTTGAAGGATATTCCTTATACGCTCGTCGACACGAGGGGTTCCCGACGTAAAATTAAAAATAATGGTCGACGAAAAATGTCAACATTGTATTATTCAATGGCGCCGACCAGGTCACGTGATTCGGCTGACGTGCGTGTGTGTGTGTTTGCGTGTGTGTGTGTGTGTGTGTGTGTGTGTGTGTGTGTGTGTGTGTGTGTGTGTGTGTGTGTGTGTGTGTGTGTGTGTGTGTGTGTGTGTGTGTGTGTGTGTGTGTGTGTGTGTGTGTGTGTGTGTGTGCGGGTGTGTGTGTGTGCGCGGGCGTGTAGTGTGCGTGGAATGTGTGTGTGTGTGTGTGTGTGTGTGTGTGTGTGTGTGTGTGTGTGTGTGTGTGTGTGTGTGTGTGTGTGTGTGTGTGTGTGTGTGTGTGTGTGTGTGGGTGTGTGTGTGCGCGCGCGTGTGTGTTTGTGTGTGTGTGTGTGTGTGTGCGTGTGTGTGTGTGTGTGTGTTTGCGTGTGTGAAGGAGATAGATAGATAGATAGATAGAGAGCGATCGAAAGAGAAAGAGAAAGGAATATCAAGATCGAGAGACCGAAAGAGAAAACGAGAGACGGAGAAAGAGGAAGAAAAAAAGAGAGATGAAGAAAGAGAAAGAAAAAAAGAGATCGAGAAAAAGAAAGAAAAATACAGACCGAGAGAGAAAGAGAAAGAGAAAGAGAAAGAGAAATAGAAAGTGAGATCGAGAAAGAGAAAGAGAAGAATAAATAGAAAGAGAGATAGAGAGAAAAAGAAAGAGAGAGAGAGAGAGAGAGAGAGAGAGAGAGAGAGAGAGAGAGAGAGAGAGAGAGAGAGAGAGAGAGAGAGAGAGAGAGAGAGAGAGAGAGAGAGAAAGAGAGATCGAGAAAAAGAGAAAGAGAGAGAGAGAGAGAGGTCGAGAGGTTGTTCCCCCTGCCTCGCCGCCTCACTCACTCCCTTAAAACCCCCAAAGATCTCAAGATTCGCTCACTTTCTCTCGTTCCTCCGCTTCGCTGGAACGTCGAGTGAAATGGCCTCTGCCTCTTTCCTTTAATAATTTTCTACTGGATGTGTGTGTGTGTGTGTGTGTGTGTGTGTGTGTGTGTGTGTGTGTGTGTGTGTGTGTGTGTGTGTGTGTGTGTGTGTGTGTGTGTGTGTGGGTGTGTCTGTGGATGCATGCCTACCTACCCACCACTCCACCACTTACCACCACCACCCCACCCACTTGCCAAAACCCCACCCACCATGCCACCACCATCCACACCTTGCACCTACCCATCCATCACCCACTCATCCACCTATCCACCCATCCACATCCATCCGTCCCTCCACAGGTACAGCCTGCAAGCACACTGCAGCGCCGGGTCCCTCCGAGAGCCGTCCTCCGCGGCAGCTCGCGTCCTCCTCCACCTCCCGCCACAGCCGCCCCCACGTCCTCCTCCTCCTCGGACAGTAAGGTAACACAACCCCAGAGGTAAACGGACAGTAAGGCAACACAACCCCAGAGGTAAACGGACAGTAAGGCAACACAACCCCAGAGGTAAACGGACAGTAAGGCAACACAACCCCAGAGGTAAACGGACAGTAAGGCAACACAACCCCAGAGGTAAACGGACAGTAAGGCAACACAACCCCAGAGGTAAACGGACAGTAAGGCAACACAACCCCAGAGGTAAACGGACAGTAAGGCAACACAACCCCAGAGGTAAACGGACAGTAAGGCAACACAACCCCAGAGGTAAACGGACAGTAAGGCAACACAAACCCAGAGGTAAACGGACAGTAAGGCAACGACCGGTGTGTTCAGAGGGTCCTTAGAGGGCGTCCGCTACAAGCAAGAGCTAATGTGTTACGGTTTTAGGGCCGATCTCTTCCTCGTGGGCGGGCGTCGACGAGAAACTCAATAGCACAGAAAGCGTGGGCGGCGGTAGCAGGCTTCGGGGAGGGGCGGGGGGGATGGGAGAGAGGAGGGGCGGGGGGGAGAGAGGAGCGGGGAGTGGAGAGAGGAGAGAGGAGGGGAGAGTGGAGAGAGAAGGGGAGAGGAGACGGGGGAGAGGAGAGTGGAGGGGAGAGGAGAGGGAGAGAGAGGAGAGGAAGGGGAGAGAGGGGGAGAGGAGAGAGGGAGCGACGGTGGAGAGGAGAGGGAGAGGGGAGTTCTAGGAGAGAATAGGAGGGGAGGAGAGGAGGGAGAGGAGAGGGGAGAGAGTGAGAGAGGCGGGAGAGGGAGGGGAGAAGTGGAGAGAGAGGAGAGGGGAGGGGAAGGGAGGTCTAGGAGAGAATAGGAGGGGAGGAGAGGAGGGAGGAGAGGAGGAGGGAGAGTGGAGGAAAGGAGGAGGGGAGAGGAGAGGGAAGGGAGGTCTAGAGGAGAGAATAGGAGAGAGGGAGAGAGGCGAGGGGAGGAGTGGATCCAGGGAGAGGGGAGCGAAGAAGAGCAGTGTGGGGAAGAGCTGGTCTACAGGTGAGAGGTGGGGGAGAGAGGGAGAGGGAGAAGAGAGGAGAGAAGATGGGAAGGGGGAAGAGGGGAGGAGAGAAGAGGGGGAAGAGAGGAGGGGAGAAAAGGGAAGGGGGAGGGGGAGGAAAGAGGAGGGGAAGGGGAAAGGAGGAGGAGAGAAGAGAGGAGGGGGTCAGAAAAGAGGAGGAGAGAAGACAGAGAAAGAGAAGAGGGGGTAAGAAAGAAAAGGATAGTGGGTGTGAGAGATGATGATGAGTGGAAAAAAGAGGGAGAAGAGGAGAGAAAGGAGTGAGAGGGAAAAGGGAAGAGGAGAGCCTGAGTGAGAGGCAGGAGTTGGGGGAGGGGGAGGGGGTTAGGGTGGGGTTGACATGACGGGGGTGAAACTGAATGATGGCGGGTTGGCGAGGAAACAAGAAGGGTAGGGATAGAGATAGAAAAAGAGGAGAGGGGGAAAGAGGAGGAAAGGAGAGACTGAAAGGAGGAGAAGAGAAGGAAAGAACAGATGAGGGGAGGGAGGGAGGGAGGGAGGGAGGGAGGGGGGGGGAGAGAGAGAGAGAGAGAGAGAGAGAGAGAGAGAGAGAGAGAGAGAGAGAGAGAGAGAGAGCAGAGAGAGAGAGAGAGAGAGAGAGAGAGAGAGAGAGAGAGAGAGAGACAGAGAGAGAGAGAGATACATAGTGAAAGTAAATAAAAACAAAACCGGAGGAATAGAGAGAATTCTAAATAACAAAAGAACAGACACAAGGGAAACGACAAAAGATGAAAAAGGAGAAGCGCCAGAGATAAGCGTAAGTAAAAAGAAGAAAAAGAAAAGAAAAGAAAATAAGAAACAAATGGAAGGGGGCGAAATGA
>NC_091582.1:5761650-5764150 GCF_042767895.1 Penaeus vannamei
GAAAAGGGCGCCGATTGCCCGGTCGACCGCGAGCACGCACGCACGCACGCACCGACAGACGGAGAGGCACGTCACGCATAGATAAACAAAAGGGGAAACAGCACACGGGGTCACAGTGTTCACGATTGCGGTGGCATTTCGGAAAAAAAACCCAAGTAGTTCGTAGAAAAAGAAGAAGAGAAGATGATGATGAAGACTGAGATGAGGGATGAGAAGAAGACGAAGAAGAGGGAGAAGAAGAAGATGATGATGATAAAGAATGAGAAGAAGAAGAAAAGGAGGGAGAAGATGACGATGATGATAAAGAATGAGATGATGAATGAGAAGAAGAAGAAGAAGAAAAGGGAGAAGAAGATGATGATGATGATAAAGAATGAGATGAAGAATGAGAAGAAGAAGACGAAGAAGAAGATGATAATAAAGAATGAGATGAAGAATGAGAAGAAGAAGAAGAAATAAGGAGAATAATAACAAGGAGAAATAGAAGTAGAAGTAGGAGAAAATTAAGAAAAAGAAGAAGGAGAAGAAGAAAAAGAAGAAGGAAATGAAGAAGAAACACGTGTCGCGGGATTTCCTTTCGCCTTGCCCTTCCATCCCGGGGCTTTGGGAATGTGTCATCAGGTGAAGGAATCCTTGATCCTTCGAAAACCTCCTCCTGCCCCTTCCCTCCCGCCCTCCTTTCCTCCTCCTCTCTCTTCCTTGCCTCGCCATCTCCTCTCTCTCTCTCTCTTACTCTCTTCTCAGCCTCTAAGGCACCTGCTTTTTTTTTATCTCATTTACTTCCTCTTCATTTCCTCTTTCCCTTCTCTTTCTCTTTTACTTTTTTCTTTTTTTTCTTTCCCTCACCTTCTTCTTTTTCTTCTTCTTCTCCTTCTCCTCCTTCTCTTTCTATTTTACTTTTTTCTTCTTCCCCTCCCCTTCTTCTTCTTCTTCTCCTACTCTTACTCCTCCTCCTCCTCCTCCTTCCCCTTCTCCTCCTCCTCCTCCTCCTCCTCCCCCTCTCTCCTCCCACCAACTGCAATAACTAACCGCCCACTGAAGCCATAACCCACTGAACTACTAGTTAAGGGCCATATACCTGCCTCCCATTAACTTTTCTCTCCTCTCTCCCTCTCCCTCTCCCTCTCCTTTCCCCTTCTCCCTCTCCCTCTCCCTCTCTCCTTCCCCTTCCCCTTCCGACCCCTCCTCGTTCTCTTGCTGCTGTTCATGTTCTTTGCTCTTCTGGATTTTGTGTCCATGCTTTCTCTTTATTTTTCTTTTGATAGCTTTATCACTGTTGTTCGTGACTTTTCAATCACGTCGTCCTTTTAATCCTCACTTTTTTCCGTTTTTGTTCCTCTGTTATTCTCGTTCCTCCCACCTCTCTCTCCATGTCTCCTTCATCATCATCATCATCATCATCATCTTCTTCTTCTTCCCCTTCCTCCTTCTTCTTCTCCTTTTCTCCTTCTCTTCCTCCGACTCTTCGTCTTCTTCCTCCTCTTCACGGACTTCCCCCATTCCTTCTAAAGCAACCCCACCTCCCACTTTCTTTCCTCTTTGTGTCCTTGCCTCTTGCCTTCTTCAGCACGTGTCTCTCCGGTCCCCTTCTCCCTTCCTTTCTTACCTCCCTGTCCCTCATTTGTCATCCCTTCTCCCTTCCTTTTTTCTCTCTCCCTTCCCCTTTCTTTCCCTTCACTCCACTCCCTCTCCTTCTTCCTCCCCCTTCACCTATTCTCCCCCTCCCTCCCTTTCCTTCCCCCTTCACTCCCCTCCCCCTCCCTCCTCCCCCTTGACCCCTTCCCTCTCCTTCTTTCTCCCTTATCCACTCCCCCTCCCTCCCTCCTCTCCCTCCTTCTCACCCATTCCCCTCTCCCTCTCCATCCCTCCCCCCTTCACTTCACCCCACTCCCCCTTCCTCCTTCACTCACTCCCCCTCCCTCCCCCTTCCTTCACCCTCACCCACTTCCCCTCCTCCCTCCACACCCCTTCCACCCCTACACACACTCCCCCTCCCTCCCTCCCTCCTTCCCCTTCACCCACTCCCCCCCTTCCCCCCTCCCTCCCCTTCCCCATCACTCACTCCCCTCCCTCCCTCCTTCCCTTCCCCTTCACCCACTCCCCCATCCCTCCCCTTCCCCCATCACTCACTCCCCCTCCCTCCCTCCCTCCCCTTCCCCATCACTCACTCCCCCCTCCCTCCCTCCCCTTCACCCACTCCCCCCTCTCTCCCTCCCTCCCCTTCCTCCTTCACCCCCCCCCTCTCCTCCACCAAAGGTAAGACTCATAGTAGGTGAATCCGAGAGGCGAGAGAGTCGGCTCGCTGATTCGTCGGACCAGATTCGAATCAGATTAGATTTCAGGCGAAGGGGACAAGAAGGGGAGGGGGGGAGTGGGGGGGGGTAGGAAGGAGGGAGGGGGTAGGGTGGGTCGAGTAGGGGACTGGATATGGAAGGAGGGAGGAAGGAGGAGGGGGAGGGGGGGGAGAGGTAACCAGCTCTTGATGCCTGATATTATCCTG
>NC_091582.1:5766650-5769150 GCF_042767895.1 Penaeus vannamei
CCTTCCTCCTTATTTCTCTTCTCTTCTGTCTATCCACTTCCCTCCTTTTCCCCTTCTTCCTCTTTTCCTTTGCCTATCAATCCTGACGACCCATATACTTCTCATCAACCACTTCCTCCACTCCCCTCCTCCTCTCCTCCTTTCCCCTCTTCCTCTTCCCCCTCCTCCCTCCCTATACCCCCTCCTCCTCCCTCTCCTCCTTTCCCCTCCTCCCTCCCTGTCCCCTTCCTCTTCCCCTCCTCCCTCCCTAGCCCCCTCCTCCCTCCCTATCCCCCTCCTCCCTCCTTATCCCCCTCCTCCTCTCCTCCATCCTTCCCCTTCCCCTCCTCTCCCACGCCCTCCTTAATGACGTCATCCACTACCGTTCCTCCTATTGGTGGGACAGAATAACAGAAGGCGTTGATTGGTTGCCAAACTTCTACGCGTCTGTTGGAGCAAAGTTGACTCTAGATAAAACCTGAAGATAAGATGACGAAAAAAAAAACGCTAATGACAAGTAAAACATAATTCAAATGATAAAACGTATTAGCAGATCTTAGGCAATGAGGTGTCGTCTCCTTTTTTTCTTCTTCGTTTCTCTGATTCTCTCCTCATTCTTAAGGTCAGATCCTCATCGATAGCAGTTTTACTTCCTTTTACCCACACCTTTAGCATAATCTTTCTGTTGCACAACGGGAGGAGAAAAGAGCTTACTCACTGTACCATTATTGTGGATAGCAACAGCACCTGCATCGGCTGTTGTTGTTGTGGTAGGAATAGTAACAACAACGGTAGTTTAGCAACAAAAAGGCTATATTCTGTTACTGCTCGTTCGATAATTATTGTTATTGCTCATTACTATGTTTCAGATTATCAGCTATCAATATCACTGCAATTATCATCATGTGTTGCTGTTGGTAGCGAAATAAAACAGAGAGAGAAAGGAGAAACATAGACGATTATAACAATAATACTGATTATAACAGCAGGTCGGATAAATATATCTTTACATACATTGTGCGTGTGTGTGTGTGTGTGTGTGTGTGTGTGTGTGTGTGTGTGTGTGTGTGTGTGTGTGTGTGTGTGTGTGTGTGTGTGTGTGTGTGTGTGTGTGTGTGTGTGTGTGTGTGTGTACATGTACATACACACGTGCATATATTTCTGCATGTTTTATCACCAGTTATCCCTCTTACTACTACTACTACTACTGCAACCACAATAGTTTTAACCATTGCCTTTAAAGCGTTAATCCCTGTTGCTACCAAGCCTTAATCACCCTTATTTCTTTTTTGGTCTTATTCTCCAGATTACCGCGGCCGATGCCAAATATCCACTGCTGTCGCTATACCACGGGGGAGGGAGGAGGGGGCGGTGGGATCCTCCTCCTCCTCCTCCTCCTCCTCCTCCTCCTCCTCCTCTTCCTCCGCTTTCCTCCCTCTCCTTCTCTTCCCCCTCCACGCCCTCCTCCATGAACTCCTCCTTCCAGTCCTTCTTCTTCTTCTTCTTCTTCTTCTTCTTCTTCTTCTTCTTCTTCTTCTTCTTCTCCTCCTCCTCCTCTACCTCCTCCCTCTCACGCGAATGAGCAAGAAAGGAGGACGAAGAGGAAGAAGGGAAGAAGAAAAGGAGGAAAATGGAACAGACGCAAAAAAGAGGAAGAAGAAGAGAAAGAAGAGAAGAGAGCAGCAGGTGGTAGAGAAGAAGGCAGAGGAGAAGAAGTAGAATAAGGAAAAAGGATCAAGAAAATGAAGAAAGAGGAGGAGAAAAGAATAAAAGGAGACGGAGGAAGAGAAGACAGATATATCATGATAATTTACGATCCCGTCTCCATCCCGACAGAACAAGATAACAACAAAAGAGAAGAAAAAAGTTGGACATATAGACGAAGATAAAAAAAAAATCGATATACTATCCTCAACGGCATCGCATTAGAGGAAGACAAAAAGAAGAGAGAAAAAAAGAAAAGTGGGAGGCGCACGAAGAGATAAAGGAGGTGGAAAGAGAAAGCGAAGACGAAGAGACTAAAGGAGGAAGAGAGGGAGGGAGGGAGGGAGGGAGAGAGAGAGAGAGAGAGAGAGAGAGAGAGAGAGAGAGAGAGAGAGAGAGAGAGAGAGAGAGAGAGAGAGAGAGAGAGAGAGAGAGAGAGAGAGAGAGAAAGCGAAAGAAGAGAAAGAGAGGGAGAGAGAGAGAATGAAATAAAGAAAACAATATATAAAGAGAAAGAAAGAGAAAACAACAACTAAAGACAAAGAACGCGAAAGAGAGAAGAAAAACAAAAAAAGCAAAAAAAAAAAAAAAAAACTTTGCACTAGTTGCTGCCTAAGATCTTCAGCAAATATTTAGCAACTCAAGCGGCATTTTGGAATCGCGGGCTACACAGCCATTGACGTCAGCTCTCCGTTTTCTATGACGTTGCAGGGCCAACTCCTCTAATCCGACGACCCAGCTTTCTGATACACTAAAATTACTCTCTTTCTACTGCAGGATAAATTTGAATGTCTGCCCTATAGTATATAGTGAAAGA
>NC_091582.1:5774150-5776650 GCF_042767895.1 Penaeus vannamei
AATGGTGCGATAAATGCTACGACAAAAGAGGAGTGACAACTGGTGATGATGATGGAGAGATGGGCGGAAGGAGGGAAGAGGGAGAGACAGAGAGGAACGTGGGCGGGGTGGGAACGGAAGGGTAATAAAGAGAAGGTTAAGGAGACGGATGGAGGTGGGAGTGGACAGTCGGCGATAATGTAGTGGTGGTGATGATGGTGATGATGGTGGTGGTGGAGGTGACGACGGCGGTGGTGATGGTGGTAATGATGATGGTGGTGATGATGGTGGTGGTGGAGGTGACGACGGTGGTGGTGATGGTGGCAATGATGATGGTGGTGATGATGGTGTTAGTGGTGATGGTGGTGGTAATGATGATGATGATGATGATGATGAAAATGTTGTTGGTGGTGGCGATGCTGATTGTGACGATAGTGGTGGTAGTGATATGTTGATGAATTGGATGAGGGAGAAGGGAAAGAAGTGGTGAATGGAGGATAGACGCGTGCGTAGATCGTGTGAGTGACTAATGGGTGAGAAGGGGAGGAGAGGGAGAGAGAGAGAGAGAGAGAGAGAAAGAGAGAGAGAGAGAGAGAGAGAGAGAGAGAGAGAGAGAGAGAGAGAGAGAGAGAGAGAGAGAGAGAGAGAGAGAGAGAGAGAGAGAGAGAGAGAGAGAATTTCCCTCCCTCCGCCCGGCGTGCACAGGAGGTCAGCCACCGCCGTGACCCCGCCTGCCCTGGCCCGCCCTGCACCCCAGACTGACCGACCCGGGGAGACATAAGGCCCAAAATCGCGAATTCGCTGCAAGAGGCGAGCGCTCTGCCGCCTCCGAGCCGAACGTTTCTCGCAGACAAAGGCGCTGCCGCTGCGTGCATGGCCGTCGGCGGGAGCGCGTGCAGGCAGCGCAAGCAGGCAAGCAGATAGAGCCGTGTGTCCTCTGCCGCGGCCACGAGCAGCGCGCCCATCGGACACGGCACCGCCTGCCCCTCTCTCGCGCCCGCCCTGAGATACCATCTTTAAGTCAGCTGGAGCGCCGGAGATACGAGCGTAGGCGGCCATTCACAAGTTTCGTCCGCCGGCTGGAGCACCGCCGCCGCCGCCGCCGCTCCAGCTCTCTACTCGAAGCTCCTGCCCCTCGGCTCCTCCGCCCTCCGCTCCTCCGCCGCTCCCTTCCCGCTGGACGTTCCCTTATCGGCGGGCTCGAGTGCGGAAAATTCGTGAAATAGGGATAACGGATACCTACATACGCTTAGGGTAGACACTCACCTAATCGACAGAGATGAACCAATGAACACGAGCCGGGATGACGCACGACAGCCTCGACCAATCAGAGAGCGCGCCGATGTTACCTCAGAATGACGTCAGCAATGCTCTCCTCCGGCAAACTCCCCCCTCCCCCCCTTTCCCCTCCCCCCTCCCTTCCCCTTCTCTCCTCGTCCTCCTGCTCCTCCTCCTCTTCTTTCTCCTTCCATCTACCTTCTCTCTTCTCCTTCCCTCTCCTACCTTACCACTACCTCTGACCCCTCTCTAACTCCACTTTTTTCTCGTCCTCCTCCTCCTCCTCTCCTCTTTTTCTCTTCCTCTTCCCTGCTCCTACTGCCCTCCCTCCCCTTCCCCCCTGCCTCCTTCACCGCCTCCCTCCTTTTCTTCAGTTTTCTCTCGGTCGGTGCACGAAAGGAGGCCTACTTACCGACCGACAGACCGACCGACTTACAAACCGACGCCTCCCGACCAAATTTCTGTTATCTTTCCCTCGCCGACCCTCCTCATTCCCGCCCGAGGTCGGGATGGTGCGAGCAGCGACGCCCATGAGTGGGTGGGGGTGATAAGAGCAGATAAGAGTGCCTCTAAGCGGGGGTGGGGGGGAGAGGGAGGGAGGCGATAACTCTCCTTTTCTCCTTTACTCTATCTTCTTTTTCTTTTTCTTTTACTTTATCACTCACTCCCTTTCTTTCTCTCTCTCTCTCTTTTCTCTCTCTCTCTCTCTCTCTCTCTCTCTCTCTCTCTCTCTCTCTCTCTCTCTCTCTCTCTCTCTCTTTCTTTCTCTCTCTCTCTCTCTCTCTCTCTCTCTCTCTCTCTCTCTCTCTCTCTCTCTCTCTCTCTCTCTCTCTCTCTCTCTCTATCTATCTATCTCTCCCTCCCTCTCTCTAGTTAATAAAAAGAATAATGTAGAATAAATACACACCATTCATAAAATAAAATAACTCAATTACACACCACAAGATTCCCATTCATTAGTTACTACAACAATAACATTCCTTATCAGCATTGCATGATAAATATAATTATCACTGACCCTTCTACTTGAAATAACAGTAGCAGCACTGTAGATATTAAAAAAAAAAAAAATAAATAATAAAAAAGAGATAAGAAAGAGAGAAAAACGGGAGGGAATAAGTCCTTTTTTGTAAGTTAGTGATGATAAAGTTTGAAGAAAGTTGTTCTATGGTATCCATGTGATAAATGATTCTCTATAGAATCCTTACCTGTTTTTGATGTCTTTTATGGTGTGTGGGTGTGG
>NC_091582.1:5786650-5791650 GCF_042767895.1 Penaeus vannamei
AGGGAGGGAGGGAGGGAGGGGAGGAGGGAGGGGGAAGGGGAAGGAGGCGCTGAATGCTCCTTTCACACTAATGCTCTCACACCCAGTGACCCTTTCACTCAAAGGGAAGAAAAAGATGAAAATTAAGAAAAGGAAGGGGACGAGGAGGAGGAGGAGGAGGAGGAGGAGGAAAATGAGGGGGGGGGAGGCGAGGGATGTGAGGAGGAGGAGGAGGAGGAGAAGCAGGAGAAGGAGGATGGGAGGAGGAGGAGGAGATGAAGAAGAGAAAAAGAAAGATACTAGGAAAAAGAAAAAGAAAGAGACAAAGAAAAACTAAAAACTAAAGACAAAAACGAGAAGAAAAACGAACACGAAACAAAGAAAGAAGGAAAAGAAGGATAAAATGACGCAAAAAGAAAGGGGGGCAAAAATAAACAGAGTAAGGACAAGAAAACACTGATAATAAAGAACAAAGAGGATGAGAAGCCCCCCCCCCCCAACCCCCTTCTACCCGTCCCGACAACTACCGGTAACCTATATCCAGCGACCAACAAAGGCCCACCTCGACAAACGTTTCTGGGCCTGAAACGTTGACGACGGACAGTCAACAAAGCCCCCCCAAAAAAAAAAAAAAAACGCTTCTGTGCCTGAAACGTTGACGACGGACAGTCAACAAAGCCCCCCCCCCAAAAAAAAAAAATAATAATAATAATAATAATAAAAAAATCATAAATAAATAAAATAAAAACGTTTCTGCGCCTGAAACGTTGCCGACGGACAGTCAACAAAGCCCCAACTCGGAAAAAAAACGTTACTGTGCCTGAAACGTTGACGACGGACAGTTAACAAAGCGCCACCCCCAAAAAAAAAAATAAAATAAATAAAAATAAATAAATAAAATAAAAACGTTTCTGCGCCTGAAACGTTGCCGACGGACAGTCAACAAAGCCCCAACTCGGAAAAAAAACGTTACTGTGCCTGAAACGTTGACGACGGACAGTTAACAAAGCCCCCCCCCCAAAAAAAAAATAATAATAAATAAATAAAATAAAAACGTTTCTGCGCCTGAAACGTTGCCGACGGACAGTCAACAAAGCCCCAACTCGGAAAAAAACGTTTCTGTGCCTGAAACGTTGACGATGGACAGTCAACAAAGCCCCAACTCCGATAAAAAACGTTTCTGTGCCTGAAACGTTGACGATGGACATTGAACAAAGCCCCAACTCCGAAAAAAAAACGTTTCTGTGCCTGAAACGTTGACGACGGACAGTCAACAAAGCCCCAACTCCGAATAAAAACGTTTCTGTGCCTGAAACGTTGACGACGGACAGTCAACAAAGCCCCAACTCCGAAAAAAACGTTTCACGTTAAAAAAAAAAAAAAAATAATAATAAATAAATAAAATAAAAACGTTTCTGTGCCTGAAACGTTGACGGTGGACAGTCAACAAAGCCCCAACTCCGAATAAAAACGTTTCTGTGCCTGAAACGTTGACGACGGACAGTCAACAAAGCCCCAACTCCGAAAAAAACGTTTCACGTTAAAAAAAAAAAAATAATAATAATAAATAAATAAAATAAAAACGTTTCTGTGCCTGAAACGTTGACGGTGGACAGTCAACAAAGCCCCAACTCCGAATAAAAACGTTTCTGTGCCTGAAACGTTGACGATGGACAGTCACGTAAAAAAAAAAAAAATAATAATAATAATAATAAATAAATAAAATAAAAACGTTTCTGTGCCTGAAACGGTGACGATGGACAACTCCGAATAAAAACGTTTCTGTGCCTGAAACGTTGACGACAAAGCCCTACCTTCACAAAAACGTTTCTGTTGCTCAAACGCTGCACCATGTAAGGAAAATTTTGCCACTCACTTCACGTAACGTTTCATGAATGTCCGGTATGGGCGTATGCCTATGTATGTATTTTTGATTTCTTTGTATGTGTGTATGATCTCGCGCGTTTTTTTTTTTTTTTTTTTTTTTTTTTTTTTTTTTTTTTTAATGCGATAAACAAATGAATGTGGAAAATACAGAAGCGGATGGATGGATCTGAAAAGGGGGAAGGTGGGAGAGAGAGAGAGAGAGAGAGAGAGAGAGAGAGAGAGAGAGAGAGAGAGAGAGAGAGAGAGAGAGAGAGAGAGAGAGAGAGAGAGAGAGAGAGAGAGAGAGAGAGAGAGAGAGAGAGAGAGAGAGAGAGAGAGAGAGAGAGAGAGAGAGAGAGAGAGGGAGAGAGAGAGGGAGAGAGAGAGAGAGAGAGAGAGAGAGAGAGAGAGAAGGGAGAGGAGGTGGAGAGAGAGAGAGAGAGAGAGAGAGAGAGAGAGAGAGAGAGAGAGAGAGAGAGAGAGAGAGAGAGAGAGAGAGAGAGAGAGAAA
Organism: Penaeus vannamei; assembly: GCF_042767895.1. Lineage (NCBI taxonomy): Eukaryota > Metazoa > Arthropoda > Malacostraca > Decapoda > Penaeidae > Penaeus > Penaeus vannamei. The sequence goes on from NC_091582.1 coordinate 5,789,006, forward strand.
GCCAGGAGGAGCAACAAAGGAACAAGACTAGCAAGGGCTACTTACCAAACATTTCCCCGTTGCTCGCATACTCTGACACCAAGTATATCATGTTCTTAGACTCCATAACCTGAGGAAAACGAAGACAACAATTTTTTACTTTCTTTGTCATTATTTCTACTGTCTTTATCATTATTTTTGCTGTCTTTATCATTATTTTTGCTGTCTTTATCCTTATTTTTACTTTCTTTATCATTATTTTTACTGTCTGTCATTATTTTTACTGTCTTTATCCTTATTTTCAGTCTTTATCATTATTTTTACTGTCTTTATCATCATTTTTACTGTCTCTATCATTATTTTTACTTTCTTTGTCATTATTTTTACTTTCTTTATCATTATTTTTACTGTCTTTATCATTATTTTTACTGTCTTTATCATTATTTTTAGTCTTTATCATTATTTCTACTGTCTTTATCATTATTTTTACTATCTTTATCATTATTTTTACTGCCTTTTTATCATCATTTTTAGTCTTTATCATTATTTTTAGTCTTTATCATTATTTCTACTGTCTTTATCATTATTTCTGCTGTCTTTATCATTATTTTTACTGTCTTTATCATTATTTTTACTGTCTTTATCATTATTTTTACTGCCTTTATCATTATTTTTACTGTCTTTATCATCATTTTTACTGTCTTTATCATTATTTTTAGTCTTTATCATTATTTCTACTGTCTTTATCATTATTTTTATTGCCTTTATCATTATTTTTACTGTCTTTATCATTATTTTTACTGCCTCTATCATTATTTTTACCGTCTTTATCATTATTTTTACTGCCTCTATCATTATTCTTACCGTCTTTAACATCATCTTTTTACGTTCCTTTCAAGTTCAGAAATGAGATAAGAAGCAAGCTATTCAAAAACACCCGTCCATAAACATTAACAAACAAGAAAGGAGACATATTTTTTTATTTGTAAGTAGAAAAGGAACAATAGAACTTGTGACACCAACGAGAATAAGCTTTGTCGTTTGTTCTGCTTATTTATTTCTTCAAAAAATAATGAGCTTTGCTGGAATTTCATAAGATATAACAGATAATGAATGCACTGAATTACATAGATATAACGGGTGTCAAATACATTAGTTTATATAATCAAAAGATGAATATGTGAAGATGCAAACTAAGATAATTGATAATTATATGATTCTATAAGATAATTGATAAAAAATAATGATGTAATAGCTAAAATAATCACCAATAATTCAATGATAGTCTTCGTATAATAATAATAAAATCAAAGTAAGAAATCAGAAAATTTACTCCTTTCAAAAAAGAAAAAAAGGAAAAAAAAAAAATAAATCCACGTACAAACAAGTAACAAGTATAGCACTCACCTGATACAATTTAATTATGTGGGGATGGTCGAGAGTCTTAAGTACTTTCACTTCCCTGTGAACCTTCTGCAAGTTGGTGGCATCTAGTTGTGACTTGTCTATGATCTTTATGGCGACCTGGCAACGAAAGAGAAAAGGAGGTGAGAATGGCGCATAAGGGTGTAAGGAATCTTTCTCACTTTCTCTCTCTCTCTCTCTCTCTCTCTCTCTCTCTCTCTCTCTCTCTCTCTCTCTCTCTCTCTCTCTCCCCTCCCTCCCTCCCTCTCTATCCCTCTCCCTCTCCCCCCCCCCTCTCCATCCCTCTCCCTCTCTATCCCTCTCCTTCTCATATTCAAAATTATTGAAATCCCCCCCTATGCAACTGCCTAAGACACAATTGCCTGCTTCCAGTCAGCTGGGAGTGACTACAAAACGCCAAGGACAGAAGGCATAACAGCAAAAACAAGTGTATAGAAAGGAAATCGCCCACTAGGACTCTCTCTGATTACAGGCCCGAAGGACCGAGTGGGAGAAAGGGAGAGAGGAGGAGAGAGAGGGAGGGAGGGAGGGAGGGAGGGAGGAGGAGGGTGGGTGGAAGGGGGAGGGAGGGAGGGAGGGAGGGAGGGAGGAAGACAGAGAGAGAGAGAGAGAGAGAGAGAAAGAGAGAGAGAGAGAGAGAGAGAGAGAGAGAGAGAGAGAGAGAGAGAGAGAGAGAGAGAGAGAGAGAGAGAAAGAAGCCAGCAAAGAAGAAAGAGAAAGAGAGAATGAAATGAAAAAGAACAATAACAAAAGAAGAAATAAGTAAATATATGCATAGGTGGAAACTGCTACCGGCGTCCTTAAAACCTCGCGTCACCTTCCCCTACCACCTGTGACCTAGCCAGGAGTCCCAGCTGGAACGCGCCGTAAAAGAGTAAATAAATAAATAAGATACAAATAAATGGATAAATGCTCTCCCACTCTCCCCCTTCTTCCTCTCCTCTTTCTCCCTTTTCCCCCTCTCCTCTTTCTCCCTCCTTCCTCTCCTCTTTCTCCCTTTTTCGCTTTATCTTACTCCTCTTTTTCCCCTCCGTCTTTCTCCCTCCTCTCCCTCTCTTTAGAAGCTTCCCTCCTCCTTCTCCCTCCTCTTCCTCCCTCCTTCCCCTCCTCTCCCTCTCTTTAGAAACCTCCCTCCTCCTCCTCCCTTCCCTCCCTCTCCTTCTCTTTAGAAGCCTCCCTCCTCCTCCTCCCACCATCCCCTTCTCTTGCTGACTCCTTCCCCTCCTCTCCGTCGCTTTAAA
>NC_091582.1:5799150-5804150 GCF_042767895.1 Penaeus vannamei
TGTGTGTGTGTGTGTGTGTGTGTGTGTGTGTGTGTGTGTGTGTGTATATGTGTGTGTGTGTAGGTGTGTGCGTGTGTGTGTGCGTGTGCGTGTGTGTATGTGTGTAGGTGTGTGTGTGTAGGTGTGTGCGTGTGTGTGTGCGTGTGTGCGTGTGTGTGCGTGTGTGCGAGTGCGTGTGCGTGTGCGCGCGCGTGTGTGTGTGTGACATACTTCGTCCAAAACGATTGCATCACTCTACTGCCACCATTATACAAAACGTCATTCACAGGCTAATAATATACCTTTCTATATAATTCCGCTTCACTCATCTAATCATCAGGGAGTTTGTCAGTCTAAAGATAAAAATGAAATTGAAAAAAAAAATGCTCAAAACATCCCTTTCCTAGAACTCCTTGATATTTTTAACTCGTCTCTGATTGCTTATGTCATACCATTCTCTTTTTTTTCTTATTTCCTTGCGTTCCTTACGTCACTATCGAGCATTCTTTCCGTAACGGACTTTCGCAAATTTCAAGCGCTGGCAGGAGAGGCAAACGAACAGATTCCAAAATGCAATAATAATCTGCAATCGCCCGCGCCTTCTTAAATATACCAAGCTGCGCCCTGATTGGTCCGCCGCGGCTATGACGTCACGCGACGGGGCGGTCATGACAGGTTGCCCAAAGTAAACAAACCTCGTGAGGCCAGCTGCTGAATCTGGATTTATGGATACTACACATGCCACACTCGCTCCTGCGGGATAATCATCCAGTTTCTAGAAATGTGCTTGAAATATGTTTCATCTCCATGTGTGTGTGAACATACTTACATACATGCATTTCATGAACATATAAACGCATGCATACTGTATGTCTGATCTTAGATCTATACATCTCTCTATCTTGTTAGCTGTCTATATACAACATGCATGCATACATATATACATACATCCATACATATATCTATGTGTATATGTGTATATGTATTTCTGTGTGTGTGTGTGTGTGTGTCTGTGTGTGTGTGTGTGTGTGTGTGTGTGTGTGTGTGTGTGTGTGTGTGTGTGTGTGTGTGTGTGTGTGTGTGTGTGTGTGTGTGTGTGTGTGTGTGTGTGTGTGTGCATATACATACATGTGTATGTGTATATATATACATGTATACATATATACATATATATATATATATATATATATATATATATATATATAAATGTGTGTATATATATATGCATATAAATATATATATATATATATATATATATATATATATATATATATATATATATATATATATATATATATATATACATATACATACATGCACATATATGTATATATACACATTTATGTATATATGATGATAATACTGATAAACTTGATGATAATGATGTTAATAGTAATAAAAATAACAATAACAGTAATAATAACAAATAAGAAAGCAATCTATGGAATGTTTAGCGTTCGTGAACGTGCGTTCGTGTGCGTGTTTGCGTTCAAGTGACGTCACGAAGGAGCGGTTTCCTCTGGACGGGATTCAAGGCATTCGGAGAAGCGAAGGTGACATTCGGCCAATTTAGACCTAAAGCGCATAGATTCGGATGCAGGCGCTGTCTGGATGCCTGCCTGCCTGCTTGCTTGCTGGCTTAGTGCTTTGATTCCTTGCTTGCCTCCTTGCTTGTCTTGAGGGCACGGCTTTGTTTTGTTTAGGTTAAGAGGAGGAAAAAGGATTGGAGAGATACGTATACCAAGAGGCGGTATATACACACTCATGAAGACACAGACACACGCCACACGCACGCAAACGAACACGAACGCACACATACACACGCCAACAGAGAAACAAACACATCCCTCGAGGCCCTTAACCTTAAATCTAAAGGAGAGACTTTCACAAGCAAGCAAGAACCGAAAATAGCCACAGCGAGGTCTATTTGAGTCAATCTCTCAAGCCAGTTTGTCAGACCAGGCCTTGGCTCCTCGCTCCCCTCACCTCCCCTCCCTTTCCTCTCCCTTACGAAGGCACTTGCGCTCTTTCCCTCTCCCCTTGCTTTCTTATTCATGAATTAACTTGCACCTTTTCATTCTTCCTCTCCCTTTGTCCCTTGGTTCCACCCTTTCTCTTTCCCCTTTGCTCCCTACCCAATGAATGTATTTACACCCTTTCCCTTTTTCCTTTCATTTATCCCTTGTTCCTTTCATCTTTTCCTTCCCTTTTCCTCTCCCTTTGCCCCTTTGCTCCACCCTTTCTCTTTCCCCTTTGCTCCCTACCCAATGAACGTATTTGCACCCTTTCCCTTCTCCCTTCCATTTATCCCTTGTTCCTTTCCCCTTTTCCTTCCCTTTTCCTCCCGTCCTTTCCCTTCTGAAAGCACTAACACCCTTTTTCCTTCCCCTTCCCCTTTACCCCTAAATCCTTCCCCAATGAATACCCTTACTAACTCCTTCCCTTAAGGACCTCTTACTCCTTGCACTTACCTCCCCTTCCCTCCCCCTTTGGAAACTCTTATCCGCTTCCCTTTTTATCTCCCTCCCCTCAAAAAACTATAATAATAATAAATGAAAAATAAATAGATAGATAAATAAATATATCAAATTAAATTAAAACTTTTTTTAAAATAATTTCCTAAAATACGTTTCTGTTTCTTCTTCCTTCCTCCCTTTCTCCTTACGTTATTGCTTATTAGCAAATTCTTTCCTTCCTTATATATATATATATATATATATATATATATATATATATATATATATATATATATATATATAGAGAGAGAGAGAGAGAGAGAGAGAGAGAGAGAGTGAGAGAGAGTGAGAGAGAGTGAGAGCGAAAGAGAGCGAGAAAGAGAGAGAGAGAGAGAGAGAGAGAGAGAGAGAGAGAGAGAGAGAGAGAGAGAGAGAGAGAGAGAGAGAGAGATCCACTTTAACGCTTGGATAGATAGGCAAGCATACATACAGTACTGCACAACAAATTATTTACACAGATCTCAAGTAGGTACCCCCACCCCTAAAAATAATCATAAATAAATAAGATGATAATAATGAGGATGATAATTATAATATTAACGATGATAATAATAATAACAATAATAATAATAATAATAATAATAATAATAATAATGTGTCTTTTGCCGTTTTCATTTCTTCATCTATTAATCATTATTATTATTATCATTATTATTATTATTATTATTATTATTATTATTACTATTATTATTATTATTATTATTATTATGATTATTATTAATAGATGAATAACTGAAAACGGCAAAAGACACATTTCCGAATAAGTCTTATAATATAAAAAAAATAATTAGCATTTTCGGCACATAGGCCTAATGCCAACAATTTAAAATGTCTATGCCTAAAGAACTCATTAAGTCTTTATGTTAACACTATCATACTGCTAATTATTCTCAGTTGATATGAATTCATTATAGTCCATTCTAAATGAGTTAATTAGGCTTGGGGAAAAAAATATATTCGATTTAATTATTCACCGTTTTGAATATTCGATAAAAATGAATAAATTATGTATCTATTTATTTCTTTGTTTTGTTTGTTTGTTTAAATATATATTTTTCGGGTAAGGTATGAATGCGAATAGGAGAAAAAAATGAATAAAAACGATGGAAAAAAGGGTATAGAGAGTGATAAGAAGAGGTGATGGAGATGGAGAAGGAGAAAAAGAAAGAGAAGGAGAAAGAGAAAAAGGAGAAAGGGGTGTGGAAGGAGAGGAAGGAAAACGAAGAAAAAAAAATGTGAATGAATAAAGTAAAGTAAAAGAAGTAATGAAAATGGAAATTAACATACGATTTTTTTTTTCTTCTTTTTGCCTTGTCATCGACATTGAAGATCCCTTGACAAAGAGACAACGAAAGAGATGAGCAAATACGATAAGAGAGGAAAAAAATAATAAAGAGGGGAAATGGGAAAATAGAATAAAACCGATGAGAATGTGAAGATCAGAGAAAGAAAGATGAATGAAGAAAAAAAAGAGTGGAACTGGGAAAATAGAATAAAACGGAAGTGAAGAACAGAGAAAGAAAGATGAGAGAAGAAAAAAAAATATGGGAAATGGGAAAATATAATTAAACGGACAAGAATGTGAAGAAGAACAGAGAAAGAAAAGCAAAGAGTAAAATAGCAGAAACGCGGGAGATTTGCGCGCCAAAACGAATCACGAGCCAGGCCATACGCGCCAAATTTCCCGCCAGAATTTAAAAAGACAAGACGGAATAAAAACACACATTTCCGTTAATCTTAATCAACTTGGGTTAATCAGGCCATCATATATGTTCACGTGCTCTTCAACTCTCTCTCTCTCTCTCTCTCTCTCTCTCTCTCTCTCTCTCTCTCTCTCTCTCTCTCTCTCTCTCTCTCTCTTTCTCTCTCTCGTGCTTTCTCTATCTATCTCTATCTCTCTATTCTTTACCTTCTTCCCTCGCTCCCTCTCTTTTCCCTCATTTTCCCACCTTTCTCCTCCTCTGTTTTCCCTGTTCTCTCTCATTCACCATATCTCCTAATCTTTCCTCTGTCTCTGTCTGTTTGTCTATTTGTCTCTTTTCCTTCTTTCACCCTTGCAATCCTATTTTCCTCCCTCCTCTATTTTCTTCATTCATCTTTCTTCCCTTTATCTTTTCCTCCCTCTCTCTCTCCCCCCCCTATTTTGTTTTCCTTCCTCACTCTTTCTCTCCTTCTCTCCACTTTCCCCCTTCCTCCCTCCCTTTCTCCTCTCCCCTTCCCTCCCTCCATCCGTCTCCCCTTTCCTCCCTCTCTTTTTCTCCTCCCTCTCCCTCTTTCTATCCCCTTCCCTCCCCCCCATTCTCTCCCTCTCTCTTTTCCCCCTTGTTCCCTCTCTCCTTCCTCTCTCTCTCTCTCCTCCCACTGCCCCCCCCCCCAAAAAAAAAAATAATAATAAATAAAAAAAAAAACAAGATGGCGTCATCATTACGACTCCATCCCGTCCCGCTATTTAAGTTGTTGACACCCTCCCTCCTCCATCGCCGTTACACAACCCGGGTTTATTTT
>NC_091582.1:5834150-5836650 GCF_042767895.1 Penaeus vannamei
TGATAATGATCATCATTATAAAAATAATAAAAAATATCATTATTATCATTAGCATTCCTATTGTCATTGTCATTATCATTAGTCTCTCCCAATATCATTATCACCGTTTTTAATTCATTATCAGTACTGTGATAGAGACCATTATATCAAGATTCCATTCCCATTACCATGAACCATGACCGTAATCATCATCATTAAAGATCTCATAATTATCATCATCATCAATATCATTAAAGATCCTTATCATTATCATCATCATTATCATCATCATTAAAGATCTTTTCATCCTTATCTTCATAATTATCATCATCATTAAAGATCTCATCATTATCATCATCATTACCAACATCATACCTTCACCACAATGATTACGTAAGGGGGGAGGAGGGTGATTGTATGTCCGTCTGTCTGTCTGTCTGGGTGTAATTAACAGCCACAAATGATTGCAATTATTAATGACCTCAGGGCAAGACTTCGTTAATTCACATCACTATGCAATTCACTCCGTTATGGCAACGGTGATGAAACCATAGGAATAGATCTAATTGATTAGGAAATGATAATGATAATGAGGTCAATATAATGATGATATTAATAATGATAGAGGGACAATAATAAAAATGGCTGTGATGATTATGATAACATTAATGATAACGATAATAAAAAAATAAATACACAAAACAACAAGGAGAGTAATAAAAATAGTTGTGATAGTAATATGATAATAATAACAATACTAATACTAATACTAATAATAATGATAATAATAATAATAATAATGATAAAAATAACAACAACAACAATAATAATAATAATTACAATTATAGCAATAACAATGATAATTACACTGGCAACTACAACTACAACAACAACAATCATAAAAACATCAATGATAATAATAATAATAATTTTCTTAATCCCTGTCTAGGCTGTACATATTCTTTTTTCTCCATCCCTCTCTTCTTTTTTTTATCATTTTCTAACTTTGTTCTTCTATTATTTCTCCTTCCCTCTCTTTTTTCCTCTATTCTTTATTATTTTCTAACTTTCTTCTTCATTTTCTCCATCCCTCTTTTTTTTCTTCCTCTTTATTATTCTTTAACATTGTTCTTCCATTTTCCCCTCTTCTTTTTCGCTACCCCTCTTTATCATTATCATTATCATTATTATTATCATTATTATTATTATTATTAAGAAATTTCGAAAATCCCCGAAAAAAATGTGGCCAAGAATCATTAAGTTTGCCGTTTTAATCTCACTCCCATGCTGATGTGGTAAGATTTTTTTCTTTTTTTTTCTTGTTTCCATTTCGTTGTCTTAACTTTGCGACTTTTTTTTATTTTCTTTCTTTGTTTCCTCTTTTTTCTGTGTATTTTTCAATTTAATTTTCTTTTTTCTCTCTCTCTTTCTTAATCAATCTCTCTCTTTTTATGTTAGTTTCTTTCGTTCTTTCTATCTCTCTGTCTCTCTCTCTCTTTCTCTCTCCTATTTCCATATCCTTTATTCTTGCCAGCGTTTGTCTTCTTTCGTCCAGTTCCCTGTTTATCTTCTTTTCCCTACCTCCTCCCTTCGTTATCCTTCTCCCTCTTCTTTCTTTCCGATCATCTCCTTTCTCTTCTACTTTTTACTGTTTTCTTTCCCTTCTCCACTCTTTTCTCTCTCTCTTTCCCATTCTCTCATTCGTCTTTTCTCTCCCACCCCCCCTTTTTTCTTTCCCTCTTCCCTCTCTCCTCCCAACTCTTTCCTTCCATCCCTCTCTTCCCCTTCACTATTCCTCCTTTCTTCTCCTTATTCTCCCTCCTTCTTTCTTTCTTCTCTCCCTCTTCTCTTTATGTTCCCTCCTTCCTTCCTTCCTTCTTCTCTTCTCTTCTTCGCTTCCCTTCTTCTCTTCCCTGACGCGGATGAGAAGATCAATGGACACGCCCCCTGCCCCTCCCCCCCCGCCCCCCGCCCCCCGCCCCGCCCACATCTTCTTTTCTTGCTTTCTATCCTTAGGCCGCATACTCGTGGGGGGAGGAGGAGGAGGAGAAAGAGAGGAAGGAGGAGGAGGAGAGGGAAGGAGAGGAGGAGAGAGGGGGGGAGGAGGAGAGGGAGGGGGAGGAGGAGGAGGAAGAGAGGGACGAGGAGGAGAGGGAGGAGGAGAGGGAAGGGGGGGAGGAGGAGAGGGAAGGGGAGGAGGAGAGAGAGGGAGGGGGAGGAGGAGGAGGAGGAGAGGGAGAAGAGGGGGAAGAGGGGGAAGAGGGGGAAGAGGGGGAAGAGGGGAAGGAGAGAGGAGGAGGAGGAGGAGGAGGAGGAGGGGGAGGGAGGAGGAGGAGAAGAAGAAGAAGAAGAAGAAGAAGGAAGATAAATAATAACAAGAAAGAGCATGTGCAAGAGGAAGACGTATATGAAGAATAGTAGAAATCAAGATAAGGACGAGAGAGAAAAGAAGCATGAGGAGATTAGGGAGGACAAGAGGAGGTAAAAAAAATGCGAGAACCAAGAGAAGGAAGAAAAAGAA
>NC_091582.1:5851650-5861650 GCF_042767895.1 Penaeus vannamei
TAATTCCACATGTGCGTATAATTCTACGTGTGCGCACAATTCCACGTGTCCGTATAATTCTACGTGTGCGTATAATTCCACGTGTGCGTATAATTCTACGTGTGCGCATAATTCTATGTGTGTGTATAATTCCACGTGTGCACATAATTCCACGCATGCGCATAATTCCCCGTGTGCGCATAATTCTACGCATGCGCATAATTCCACGCGCTTGTTATGCAAACTGCACCTGGACTGCGCTAACTACCCGTGCGTGCCCTCTCTTAACAGCCACGCGCAAAGGATAACAGCTCGTGCACGGTTAAAGCTCGTGCTCGTGGACTGAGCTTGTACCCAGGGCGCCTTGATGACACCACGTGATGCACTCCGAGGGGGGGGGGGGGATGTACACACACCCACATACGCACACACACATACACACGCACGCAATCCCTACACACGTCAGGCACACATGGCACGGACTGCCTGCGGTGGCATTCGCGTGGGCTGATCAATGTCCCGGAGATAAGCGGGATCAGATTATTAAAAAACGAAGGACGATGACAAGCGGTGGCGGATAGGGATGTCAGGGATGTCAGAGATAAACAGCGGAGCATCTTGTCTGGGCGGGAGATAAGACACGATGTTGGTTTTCTTCATCGCAGATAAAAGGGTGATTACAAGTTCGGGTAACTAGGTGTTGAGTTCTGGTCGGTCGGGAGAAATGTGCGATTAGATTTTCCGGATTGAAATATCTTTATTCGGAGTAAATCGATTCTTGGACGAGTGTTTCGTACGTCTGGCAGCGGTTCGGTCGGCCGCGAGCGGGCATTGATCTCCGGTGATATGTCGTACGGCATCGTGATCACTTCCACATAGAAAGAAGTATTGAGAATAACATGAGACAAACGAAACTCAGTGAGATTACGAAAGGCTAAACTGCAAGCAAATTCCTGGAAATAAAAAACATATCCTGAGGTTAATCGGTTCGCTACACTGTTGCATAACTTCTGCCGGCCGGGATGAAAAGTTTACCAGTTGTCAGATTTTTTTCTCATTTTTACATGCATACATACATTCATATTTGTACAGAAACATGGATGAGTCTCTTTTCTAAAAAATACATATATACACAAAGTCTAAGAAAGCTTATATAGGTAGAAAGATAAATTAATCTTCAAAAATAGATACGCACAAGCACACGTGAAAACAATGTGTGTACAAACATATACGCACACATTTTTATGCATATATGTGTGTGTGCGTGTGTGTGTGTGTATTCCTATGTATATAGGTACAAATGTATCGTTAGTGTATCATGTATGTTCACTGACACATTTTTTTTATTCGTTTTCATGTCAGAATGTTGCAACAAGATTCTCTCCCTAATTATCTCTTGCTCTTTCTTTTCCTCTTCCTTTCACCATCATTCTATCTCCCTCTCTATTTCCTTCTAATTCTTAGTTTATTCAATTCAAGTGAAAATACAACCTGCATTTCAGCCTAGCACGGAATGAACAAATGGTCTAAAGATTATCTAGTAGTTACCCCTATTCTCAGAATAAAGAAAACTGCCACAAGTTATTTCTTAAGGCAAACTAAATCATTTTGAAGAGTGCAGTTCAATTTTCATTTCCACAGACAGCAACAGAAATATAACAGTGATAATGCTTTTCAAAATATTTCATTATTAATTCTAATCAGCCTGATATTGGAAAAAAGATATATGTTTAAACAGCTGGCTTAGTCTAGTAGAGCATGCGCAGTTATGAATATTACTTTGAATTTTGTTATATTACTCCCACAGCTAAGAAAAAGGCGACACATCTGCACATAAATATTATCAAGAAAATTAGTAATTACGAAGCAACGTCAGTGAACTCATAATGACCTCTGTTGTATTGTTGTATTATACATTTCAATAAAACTTGCAACTTTGCCCTTTACAGGTTTGAAATGGCAGTGTTCATCGATTAAATTAATAACACTCTACCTGTTGTTATAATCTGACTAAAAAAAAATAAAAAAATAACTGTAACTTGATTTAGACATAGAAAAGAAAAGCTCTTAATTAAATATCTTGAGCGTTTCCTTAAAACCAGAATAAATATCACAAGTTCCTTATTTTTTTCTCTCGAATATCACAAGGGGCCTATTCTTTAAAAACAAAAATAGCAAGGTACCTATTTTAAAAGAATATTTTTTTTTTTTTAATTAAAGATCGTAAGGTCCTTATTCTCTTAAGAATGAATATCACAAAGACCTTATTTTCAAAAATATATATCGCAAGGTCCTTGTTTTTAAGAAGAAAGATCGCACGGTCCATATTTTCTAAAATATATATCACAAGATACTTACTTCTTATAATGAATATCGCAACGCCCTTATTTATTAAAATAAATATTGCAAGGTCCTTACTTTTTAGAGTAAATATCCGAAGGGCCCAATAACTTTTAGAATAAACATCCTTAGGTCCTTATCTTTTCAGAATAAATACCGTAAGGTCCTTATTTTATAGAATAAATAACTCAATATTCATATTTTTCATATTAAATACTGCAAGGTCCTTATCTTTATAATATATATCACAAGGTTCTTATTTGTTTAGAATAAATATCTTAAGGTTCTCATTTGTTTAGAATAAATATCTTAAGGTTCTTATTTGTTTAGAATAAATATCTTAAGGTTCTTATTTGTTTAGAATAAATATCTTAAGGTTCTCATTTGTTTAGAATAAATATCTTAAGGTTCTCATTTGTTTAGAATAAATATCTTAAGGTTTTTATTTGTTTAGAATAAATATCTTAAGGTTCTCATTTGTTTAGAATAAATATCTTAAGGTTTTTATTTGTTTAGAATAAATATCTTAAGGTTCTTATTTGTTTAGAATAAATATCTTAAGGTTCTTATTTGTTTAGAATAAATATCTTAAGGTTCTTATTTGTTTAGAATAAATATCTTAAGGTTCTTAATTGTTTAGAATAAATATCTTAAGGTTCTCATTTGTTTAGAATAAATATCTTAAGGTTTTTATTTGTTTAGAATAAATATCTTAAGGTTCTCATTTGTTTAGAATAAATATCTTAAGGTTCTTATTTGTTTAGAATAAATATCTTAAGGTTCTCATTTGTTTAGAATAAATATCTTAAGGTTCTTATTTGTTTAGAATAAATATCTTAAGGTTTTTATTTGTTTAGAATAAATATCTTAAGGTTCTTATTTGTTTAGAATAAATATCTTAAGGTTCTTATTTGTTTAGAATAAATATCTTAAGGTTCTTATTTGTTTAGAATAAATATCTTAAGGTTCTTATTTGTTTAGAATAAATATCTTAAGGTTCTTAATTGTTTAGAATAAATATCTTAAGGTTCTTATTTGTTTAGAATAAATATCTTAAGGTTCTTATTTGTTTAGAATAAATATCTTAAGGTTCTCATTTGTTTAGAATAAATATCTTAAGGTTCTCATTTGTTTAGAATAAATATCTTAAGGTTTTTATTTGTTTAGAATAAATATCTTAAGGTTCTTATTTGTTTAGAATAAATATCTTAAGGTTCTTATTTGTTTAGAATAAATATCTTAAGGTTTTTATTTGTTTAGAATAAATATCTTAAGGTTCTTATTTGTTTAGAATAAATATCTTAAGGTTCTTATTTGTTTAGAATAAATATCTTAAGGTTCTTATTTGTTTAGAATAAATATCTTAAGGTTCTCATTTGTTTAGAATAAATATCTTAAGGTTCTCATTTGTTTAGAATAAATATCTTAAGGTTTTTATTTGTTTAGAATAAATATCTTAAGGTTCTTATTTGTTTAGAATAAATATCTTAAGGTTCTTATTTGTTTAGAATAAATATCTTAAGGTTTTTATTTGTTTAGAATAAATATCTTAAGGTTCTTATTTGTTTAGAATAAATATCTTAAGGTTCTTATTTGTTTAGAATAAATATCTTAAGGTTCTTATTTGTTTAGAATAAATATCTTAAGGTTCTCATTTGTTTAGAATAAATATCTTAAGGTTCTCATTTGTTTAGAATAAATATCTTAAGGTTTTTATTTGTTTAGAATAAATATCTTAAGGTTCTTATTTGTTTAGAATAAATATCTTAAGGTTCTTATTTGTTTAGAATAAATATCTTAAGGTTCTCATTTGTTTAGAATAAATATCTTAAGGTTCTTATTTGTTTAGAATAAATATCTTAAGGTTCTTATTTGTTTAGAATAAATATCTTAAGGTTCTTATTTGTTTAGAATAAATATCTTAAGGTTCTCATTTGTTTAGAATAAATATCTTAAGGTTTTTATTTGTTTAGAATAAATATCTTAAGGTTCTTATTTGTTTAGAATAAATATCTTAAGGTTCTTATTTGTTTAGAATAAATATCTTAAGGTTCTTATTTGTTTAGAATAAATATCTTAAGGTTCTTAATTGTTTAGAATAAATATCTTAAGGTTCTCATTTGTTTAGAATAAATATCTTAAGGTTTTTATTTGTTTAGAATAAATATCTTAAGGTTCTCATTTGTTTAGAATAAATATCTTAAGGTTCTTATTTGTTTAGAATAAATATCTTAAGGTTCTCATTTGTTTAGAATAAATATCTTAAGGTTCTCATTTGTTTAGAATAAATATCTTAAGGTTCTTATTTGTTTAGAATAAATATCTTAAGGTTTTTATTTGTTTAGAATAAATATCTTAAGGTTCTTATTTGTTTAGAATAAATATCTTAAGGTTTTTATTTGTTTAGAATAAATATCTTAAGGTTCTTATTTGTTTAGAATAAATATCTTAAGGTTCTTATTTGTTTAGAATAAATATCTTAAGGTTCTTATTTGTTTAGAATAAATATCTTAAGGTTCTCATTTGTTTAGAATAAATATCTTAAGGTTCTTATTTGTTTAGAATAAATATCTTAAGGTTCTTATTTGTTTAGAATAAATATCTTAAGGTTCTTATTTGTTTAGAATAAATATCTTAAGGTTCTTATTTGTTTAGAATAAATATCTTAAGGTTTTTATTTGTTTAGAATAAATATCTTAAGGTTCTTATTTGTTTAGAATAAATATCTTAAGGTTCTTATTTGTTTAGAATAAATATCTTAAGGTTCTTATTTGTTTAGAATAAATATCTTAAGGTTCTCATTTGTTTAGAATAAATATCTTAAGGTTCTCATTTGTTTAGAATAAATATCTTAAGGTTCTTATTTGTTTAGAATAAATATCTTAAGGTTCTTATTTGTTTAGAATAAATATCTTAAGGTTCTCATTTGTTTAGAATAAATATCTTAAGGTTCTCATTTGTTTAGAATAAATATCTTAAGGTTTTTATTTGTTTAGAATAAATATCTTAAGGTTCTCATTTGTTTAGAATAAATATCTTAAGGTTTTTATTTGTTTAGAATAAATATCTTAAGGTTCTTATTTGTTTAGAATAAATATCTTAAGGTTCTTATTTGTTTAGAATAAATATCTTAAGGTTCTCATTTGTTTAGAATAAATATCTTAAGGTTTTTATTTGTTTAGAATAAATATCTTAAGGTTCTCATTTGTTTAGAATAAATATCTTAAGGTTTTTATTTGTTTAGAATAAATATCTTAAGGTTCTCATTTGTTTAGAATAAATATCTTAAGGTTTTTATTTGTTTAGAATAAATATCTTAAGGTTCTTATTTGTTTAGAATAAATATCTTAAGGTTCTTATTTGTTTAGAATAAATATCTTAAGGTTCTCATTTGTTTAGAATAAATATCTTAAGGTTCTCATTTGTTTAGAATAAATATCTTAAGGTTTTTATTTGTTTAGAATAAATATCTTAAGGTTCTTATTTGTTTAGAATAAATATCTTAAGGTTCTTATTTGTTTAGAATAAATATCTTAAGGTTTTTATTTGTTTAGAATAAATATCTTAAGGTTCTTATTTGTTTAGAATAAATATCTTAAGGTTCTTATTTGTTTAGAATAAATATCTTAAGGTTCTTATTTGTTTAGAATAAATATCTTAAGGTTCTTATTTGTTTAGAATAAATATCTTAAGGTTCTCATTTGTTTAGAATAAATATCTTAAGGTTCTTATTTGTTTAGAATAAATATCTTAAGGTTCTTATTTGTTTAGAATAAATATCTTAAGGTTCTTATTTGTTTAGAATAAATATCTTAAGGTTCTTATTTGTTTAGAATAAATATCTTAAGGTTCTTATTTGTTTAGAATAAATATCTTAATCTAGCGAGGCTAAACGATCATAAATATTAAGTAATAAATACATAACAATTTGACGACACAATACTACAAAACTTATCGAAGCAACAAGAAAGGAAAAACAGCAAAGAATCTTGGAAAAAAAAAGAAAAAAAACTAGAAAGGGATGAAGAAAAACAAAGATTCCTGAAAAAAGCAACAAAAAAGGAAGAAAACCAAAGAATCTCGGATTAAAAAATAAATAAATAAATACAAAGAATCTCGGATTAAAAATAAAACAATAAATAAAAAAGAAAGAAAATAAAAAAAAACGAAAACTGATCACGTGACGTCACACACACAACGCCTTTTCGGAAGCCATATGTGCCGTATATATCTTTCGATCTTTCCTTTCGTTGAGGAAGAAAAATAAGATAAAATAAAAGTATCGAGTCAGAACCCGTTATTATCATTATCATCATTCTTATTTCTCTCTCTCTCTCTCTCTCTCTCTCTCTCTCTCTCTCTCTCTCTCTCTCTCTCTCTCTCTCTCTCTCTCTCTCTCTCTCTCTCTCTCTCTCTCTCTCTTTTATTTATCTCTCTCTCTTTTATTTATCTCTCTCTCTCTCTCTTTTATTTCTCTCTCTGTGTCTCTCTCTCTCTCTCTCTCTCTCTCTCTCTCTCTCTCTCTCTCTCTCTCTCTCTCTCTCTCTCTCTTTGTTTGTTTGTTCCCGAATCATGACGCAAGAATGACGCAAGCACTTTTTTTTTAACAAGGCCTTTCAAACGCCTCCTTACCCCCCCCCCCCGCCTCCTGCCGTTCCCCGTACAACTTCGAATCTTATGTAAAAATAATCGATTTGCTATCATTATCATTACTGTCATAATTACTGATTGTTACTTCTATCCCCATTATCATTATCATTACTATGATAATTACTAATTGTTACTAATCTCCTCATTAGCATTATCATTACTAATAGTATTACTAATTGTTACTACTCTCCTCATTATCATTGTCATTGCTATTATAATTACTAATTGTTACTACTATCCTCATTATCATTATCATTAATATTATAATTACTAATTGTTACTATTCTCCTCATTAGCATTATCATTACTATTATTATTACTAATTGTTACTACTATCCTCATTATCATTATTATTACTACTACTATAAATACTAAATGTTACTACTATCCTCATTATCATTGTCATTACTATTACTGTAATTACTAATTGTTATTATCATTATCAATATCACAATTATTCTAATTATCGTTGTTGTTGTTATTATTGCTTATGTATAAATAACAATAGGAATTATAATAATGGTAATTAAAAATGGTAGTAGTAATAATGATGATAATATTATAATAGTAATAATGATCATGAAATAATCATAAAAAAGATGATGATGATACTAGTAATACTAATAATAATATAATTCATAATGATAATAAAAGTACAATTAAAAGAATAATGATGATGTTAATCATCATTATAATTATTATTATTATGACGATAATGATGAGAGTAATAATAATAGTAAAGATTATAATGAAAATGATAATAATAATAATAGTAAATATCAATAATAATAACAATAATAATAATGATGATAATAATAATAATAGTAATAACAACAACAATGATGATAATAGTAATAGTAATAATAATACAACAATAGAAATAACAATAAAAATAGTGATAATAGTAATAATAATAATAGCAATAACAAAAACAACAACAATAATCCTTATGATGGAGACAATATTGATAATAAAAACAATGATGATGATAATAATAGTAATGCTAATAACAATAATAATAATATGAGAGTAAGAATAATAACAACAATAATACAACAACACCAACAATAATAATAGTAATGATAAAAATAATAACAAATAACAACAACAATAATAACAATAATAATAATAATAACTAGAAGCACTCAGAGCGCATACCTCCGCCAAGGCAACAGGAATTGCAACTTGGACTCTTGATAAGTTTAATAAAAGATCAGCTAACCTGTTTTTCTTACGCCAATATCTGACTTTCTATCTTCTCACTCTTTCGTAGCTGTATCTTAACCTGCAGTGACACTTCTGGTGGTATAAATCTCGATTTTTTTTCAATGTGGCTCTTTATATAGCTCACGCTAATAATAATAATAACATAACCTTCTTGGCGGAGGTAATAATTGATAATAACAATAATTATAATAAGAATGGTCATAATTATGGCATTAATATTGACGATAATGATGATATCAGTAATAATTCTGATAATGATTGCCCAAAACTGTCATTATCACAATGGCTGTCGTGATTGCAACCTCAACTACTAATTTTATCATAAACTCATCATAATCAATATAGTGCACCGTTACTTTCACCGTTAGCTTCATATTCTGATATCAAGCCTTTCAAATTCCTGAACTTTCTTATTTCTCATGTCTCTATCTATTCTTACCTCCACCACCACCACCACCACCACCAAAAAAAAAAAAAAAAAAAAAAAAAAAAAAAAAAAAAAAAATAGTGCTCCTGTGCTGACTCTACCCCCCCCCCCCCCGCCTAGCACCTGGAATCGAGAATTCCGCGAATCTAGAAATACGCGGGAAATACACGAACCGGTTTCGCTTTACGCTCGTTTCCCATTTCTGGTATTTCGTATGTACTTCATTATTTTTGTTGTTGTGATATCATCATAAACAATATCATCATCATTGTCTGGGACTATTATCATCATTATAACTATTATCATATTACTATCAATATATTACTACCACTGTATTAGTATCATTATTATTACTGCTATTGAAAAATGATTATTAGTGTCATGATAATCATTATTACCATAATTATTATTATCATCATACTTTTATAATCGTTATCATCATTATCATTATTATTTTTTAACCACCATCATGATCATAATTTTATTACTATCATTATCAGCATAATTATCCTTGTCATTATCATTATTATAGTTTTTTGTTATTTTCATCATTATTATTACTATCATTGTCATTATTATTTTTTATTATAATCAATATAATCATTTAGGTTATTATTATCATTACCATAATTGTTATTTATCATAACAATAATAATGATGATGATGGTAACAATAATGATAATGATATTAACATAATCAACAACAACAATAATGATACAGATAATGATAACAATATTGATAATAATAATATTAGCAATAATAATAATAACAATATTAGCAATTATAATACTAATGGTAATATCAATAACAACAAAATCAACAGCAGTCATATCAATAATGACAATAGCAATAACAATGCTAATACTAACGATAACGATAATGTTAATCATTGTCATATATGTTAATGTTAAGGGTAGTGATAATCATCGTTACTTATCAGTATCATTATTATTATCATTATCTTTATCTTTATATCATCACCATTATCATGATATCCGGTTCTAGGGGAAATTCGTCCGACGGATGGTGACGTCACTTCGGAATTTTTTCCCGAGCGCCGTCCCTTTGTTATTTTGTGTGACTACAGATGGTTTGATCCAATAGAAAAGTGTTTAAAACAATATTGAGATACTTTACCATCTTCAAATAAACGAAACATGAAAACTGCTGAAACTATCCTGGTATAAACTGATAATGATTTGGCGGAAATTTCATTCAATGTCACTTTACTTGTCTTCTAGCTGGGCATCACCAAAGGTGGAACCACAGTCTCATATAGTACCATTAAACCTTCAACCCTACAACGCACTCACCATGAATGGTCATATACTTTTTAGATAACTCAAGTTTACAGGTTCATTGTCGGATATTCTTAAG
>NC_091582.1:5869150-5879150 GCF_042767895.1 Penaeus vannamei
AGTTAACACTGAGTGACAGCAATGATGAAATGGATGTGGTGATATAAATTAGAGAGCAAACAGCATGCCTTTGACAGCAAAAATGATGCTATATGGCTGCAGGTTACACGTGAGAAAACTGGCTCATAGTCTATAGCTCAGTGTATGGAATATGAAAGTTTAATTTGTAGTCAAAATAAAAAGTGGGTGTCAAATTGTTTGTTGGTGTTTGCAAGCTCAGTAACTACACAACCGTATTTACACGATGTATATATATATATTTTTTGGCATTTCTAACCCTAGAGTACTGAAAAGAAAGTCAATTTGCCAGGGCAGCCATAGACTTGACTAATTCAAATATACTTCCTTTATATGTACATAGAATAATCAACAAATTAATCTCACCAATAGGAAATGTGTAAAATCAATCACGAACTTTATAGATGAAATCGGTTATGTCAAAAATCTACCAAAAGGATAAAAAATATATGAAGTGTTTGTCTAGGGGTGGGTAGTGGAGAGAGAGGGGTAGGGGGAGGAGAGCTCACCCAAATGACTCTGATAGAAAACCATCCATAAAAAATAATCCACCATTTGGAAGATATACACAAGGACATTTTGACAACTAAACATTGACTCTCCTTTCAACAGATATGTGTTAATACATACCAAACGGCTTGACTTTGACAGGACTACATTCATAGCCAATTATTTAACTTTGCTGCTGCTCCTGTTGTTCACACAATCATATTCTGAACAGGACATGAGAAAATGGAGACAGTTGTGAAGAGAGAGCAGAGGGGAGAGAGGCGAGTGGAAAGAGAAGAGAGCAGAGGGGAGAGAGGTGAGTAGAAAGAGAAGAGAACAGAGAGGGGAGAGGAGACAGGTAAGATGCAAAAGGAGAAAGGAGAGGAAAAAAAAGAGAAGAGAGAGGAGAAAAGAGTGAAGAGAGAGGAGACATGAGAGAAGAGCGAAGTGAGGGAGTGAGAGTGGGATGGAGAAGGAGAGGAAGGGTGGGAGGGAAAAAGGGAGGAAGGGAGGGAGGGAGGGAGGGAGGGAGGGAGGGAGGGAGAGAGAGAGAGAGAGGGAGGAGGGAGGGAGGGAGGAAGAGAGAGGAAAGAGGAGAGGAAAAGAGAAGACAAAAGAGGAGTGGAGAGGAGGAGGAGGAGGGCAGAGAGAAGATAGGAGAGGAGAGTGTTAATATAGTTTAGTTAGTTTAGTTTAATTCCATTTGTTACAATGGATATTCTTTGCTGTGACATGCTATCTTTTTATTTGCTTCTAAATTACCCCGTGTGCTAGGAATGGCCGGGGTTATAATGGCGCGCGGGATTAAATGTAGTTCAGCAAGATTGCTAGATGAGAATGCTACCGCTGCACCACAGAGCACATGGAGGAGAAAAGAGAGAAGAGAGAAGAAGAGAGAAGAGAGATAAAGAAAGAGAGCACATGAGGATACACAAACATTTTTGAACATCTCTTCAAAGCAAAGTTTTCCTAAACTCAGCTGTGTCTAGTTGAGCTTCTTGATAGGAGCAAGTTACCATTAGCTGCTTGTACTGTCTTAATCAAGTAGTGAAAATTCTTGTGTAACTGACAAAAAAGTCACAGAAAAATATTTGTTGAGAACTTTTTTTCTGAATGATAACCATACATGGTAAATCTCCTTAAAACAACCAACATAATACCATTTGCCTTTTAGCCAGGAACAGTCAGCATTCCATAAAATCTTGGAATATTACCATTCTTCATCATATTATATCTAGCCTTAAATTAATCATAATAATTATTACATTTCTTTTTACAAATCTCTGGAAGCTACCTAGGCCCACATCAAAACAAACACATCAGATGGTATACTGGAAACACATTTCTAAGAAACATATAGGTATCAGCACAAGAAAACTCCATGGTCATGAATAAAACACGACCTGTCTACTCAAAGACATATGGCTCTATATCTGACTAATAGTACAAATGTGACTCTCTCAGTGACTTTGCCTCATACAGGGAATTCAAAAGGCACATATTCATTGATAAAAAACAAACAAACAAATAAAAATGAAAATGAGTTGAAGTAAAGAGTTTGAATATAAAGATGCAGAATGACATTATAATCAATTTTTTTGTGAAATCTTTCTTACTGGAATCAGCAGTGATCTTTAAGTTCAAGATCCTGTTTCCTGCTACATTCCTCCCATAACATTAATCAAGAAATCAGCCTTATGTGGACTCCCTTCGTTTGGCTTCCATCAGCTAACACTTGTCAAAGATCTAGAGTAATGGACCCAGAGAATGTGTGTGTGTTCTTTGAGAGTTCTTACAGGCTACACATGAGAGGCACAATGCATAGAGTTAACAACCACCCTGCATGGGTTATGCTTGGGTGAAAACATACGGAAATGACAGGCTCAGACAAGGTCTTATTTGACTGGACACAGAACTCATTCCTTGTGATTTCAAGAAGATTATGATCTGCTTGTAAATTCCATGTATTTATTACTGTACAGTAGAAGTGTTCTGAAGTAGAAAGCTAAGAACTTTGACTGAAGGAAAGCTGTTATGTTCTTTTCTGATTGAATTCCACAATTGTTAAACTAACTTCTTCACCGAGGTGAATAAGCGTTTGATTAGCCATTCACTTTTGCTCATTCATAGAGAAGCATGACAAATTCAGTGAACTAATTCTAGCTTTAGCTCTCATAAAAAGATTCCTTGTATTTGGTGATATATATATGTTTTCAGCACAAGTAACAGTGGAGCTGTCAGGAAAGAATTCAGGGTCTGTCCCACCAGATGATGTGCTAGTGACCCACTGAGCGTGAGGGCGGAAAAAGTCTTTGTGGCAAGTTGGGTTGGATAGGCAAAATGTGCAAGAGATTACTGTTCAAAGTCTTTGCAAATAATCTTTATAACCATCTGTGTTCTGGAGTGACAGAACTATATCCAATTCAAGAAAGGCAGTTTACTTAAATGTTCATTATTTTTATAAATGCTTTTTTTTGTGTTGTACAATAATCACAACTTGTAATATTTCACCCATGTTAGGTGTTATAAACAATATGCTTGGCAAATACCCAAAATGTTGGCAAATCACAGCTACAGCAATACCATTAACCCTCTGATATAAAAATATTCAGAGTTTAGAGGCTCCTAAAAAGATTGCAGATGGAGAAAAAAAATGTAATCATATTATGTCAATAAGAAGAAAGTGCCTATGACTGATACTACCTAATTTTGATACAACTATAGTCTACGAGTATGTATTTTACTCATTATCAACAAGAAGGGGAATGCAGTAATCAAAAGTACTACAGAGACACATCTGCAGAAGAAGAAAAAAAAATGCCCAATGTTACTAGTTAAGCTCACAAACTGCCTAAATTTGAAGCAGTGGATCAACAAAAACGGAAGACAAGCCTCAGGTCGAGAGATGCTCTCCTCTCAAGGGCTTGGTTTGGGCACTTAATACCATCATGTACCTGAAGTTCACTTTATAGTGCTCTTTCATGTTTGTTTTTTTCTTTCTTTTTTTTTTTTTTTTTTTTTTTTAGATTCCCCTTGCCTTTTCCTGAAATGCTTCCTTTGGTTATTTGATTCTATTTTGCAGATCACTGTGTACAATTCTATATATTTATATATATAAAAAATCAATGCTTTTTTTGTGTTTTTGTCTTTTTTAAATTCTTATTCTGTATTACTAAAAAGGACTTGCATTATGGCACTGCTGTACATTGTGCCCTTTTTACTCTCAGGCACAACTACACGTTAACCTAATATTCTCGTTAAATACAAGCTATGATGTATTATCACCATTACTATCACAAAAAAAAAATTGTTTAGCCTAAAAGTACTTGTAAACTTTCTCAAAATCACTGGTTTGATGGGAAAAAGAGATAAAATGCTGACAAAAATAAGACTGAGAAGTCTGAATGTTTTAGTGCATTTAAATAATTCTACAATTCCATGACTAATAATTTTCTCTGATGTTAATGATATTTTAAAAAGTCTTAGTGGTTGAGCAAATGCACCTAGTGTACTTCTTACTCATTTCTGTGAAAATAATGTTAACATGAAATTGGTGCATCTTTTTTTTTCTTTTTTTTTTTTTCTTGTTTATTTAGAATTTGTTAAATATGTTTATATCCTATCTTTGTTGTGCTAATCACAAGAAAGAATTTCTTGCATTACTTCCAAGACATTTGATAACTTGAGAACAAAGTTTATATTTGTTGAAAAGAAAAGAAAAAAAAAAAAAGGAAAATCAATTATTTGAATTTGGTGCTGAACCATGCTGATAAGATTAAAATACAGCTTAACATGCATTTCATATTACCTTACAGAGACCACACGTACAAGTGGGGTAAATTGCGTGGCTTACTGAGCTAAACTTGCACCCATATGTGACTCCTTCATAAATATTTCTGGACACTTATAGTAAGCATTCACTTGTTTCCTTTACCCTGAGGTTCAATGCTTATTAAACATATGAAAGAGGAGTATTTTGAATTATTTTTCATATCAAGCCTGCGTTAAATGTAGGGTGACGCGCTGTATCATAACAACTAGGCTGCGTTTTTTCCTCCTTTTCTAGTTGACACCTCCTGATGCTGGTATGTGACTTTAGACCATTAATGTGTTGTGTGGGTATCATTAGAGCAAGTGTGGTGCATGTGAAGTCCTCAGTCTCAGTTACATATACCTGTGCCTCATTACACCTTCACTTGGAAGACCTTCACTATATCACTTCTATGTGTTCCTTTAGTTGCCCCTCACTGACAATTCTTCCTTTCATATAATATTTTCCATTCCATAAGTGGTTTCACTTGCACCTTCTTTCCAGTCTTTCTCCTTACTCTTAAATGATACACTTGAAAGACTTCACTTGTCCACTTTAGCCACAATCATCCAGTCTTTGAGGTTGCAACTACATCAGGCACCAAAGTGGACACTGCATGCCACTATACTCTTATAGAACTCTTGTGAAGAGCAAACTAGCTTGTAGTACAGTGATGATGAAAAAATCGTATTTTAATATACTTCACAGAAAAAAACACTTTTACTGTATATAAAAATTAAAGTTAGGGTGATAAATATATATTTATGTATATATATAAACATGGAATTTCCACTAGCGTTCAGCCTTAAGTTTCCACCTGAGCACAAAGTAGCCAATTGTTCGAAGGATGATGAAAAACGAGAAGAGCACTAGGAAGTCTATCCAGAACTCTGCGCCCACTATGTCCATCTCTTCTAGAAACTTTTTGGGAGACTTGTAGTGGCAATAAGCCTCCGAGCAATGTAGCGGCTTTCTGTCAAACCCGTATATGCTGAGGAGTGTCCCTTCAAACCCGTACCTGTGAAGGAAGAAGGAGGGAGAGCGTTCAAGTCTGTGAAGCTTTAAATACTCTTCTTTAATGTCCAAGACTGCAATAGCTGTGAACACAAGATCATTAAAATTAATTTTCCTTCAAATTTAGTTCCTAAATAATGCCAAAGAGAGGTTCAAATGCAAAGAAAATGACTACCCTGATACATTAGTTCAATTTGCATTATTTGATGTTGTTCTACTTAAATTAATTAACTTCACTGACACACACACTCACACGCATATGCACACGCACACATACATGCACACACCCCAACACATATATATAAAAGAGTGGAACTAACAACTTACCTTACATAAGATATATAGGTTATCCACCTTAGATATATTGGAATGGTTGAGAAATTAGCAAAGAATCCCGAGAAGAGCAACACAGGAATGGATGATATAGGACCCAGGAACACAGCACCCTAAACATGAAGAGAAATCAGGATATTAGAAAATGCAATGTTATATCAGTATATTCAAGTTTTGTTTCACTTGTAAGAGTTTTTAGTCTATTCATCATTTGACTCAGAGATAAAATTAAAAAAACAGTTACTGAAGACAATTTAGCTTTGTAGTATTCAAGTATGGCAAATGCTGCAAACAATTATAAATCCTTTAGCTAAATCATATAGTAGTATTGTATACTCAGTAACAGCAGTCAACCCTAAGGATGAAATTAAAATAATACAATCATGTACAATCCCTGCATATAAATTGACCTATTTACCTGTATATTCATACAAGCACCAATGGCCAGGCCGAGAGACTGTGCCACTAGCGATGTCATGATACACATTGTGGTGAACATGAAGAACCTATGCGCCTCTAGGGGTTGGTCAGTCAAAAAGTACACCAGTAACACGTACAGTAATGGATAGATCACCTGTAAAGGTTAATAAGTTGTAATTATCTATACAACATACAGTGTGGGTTTAATTTAAGTTCCATCAATCAATTTCCTTTTCCAGCTTACTTTCATACAGGATCTCTCGACCAAAATAATACATTTTTAAAAGCTTTGGTATATAATTCTTCAGTTCTATACCTGCCTCAGAGCACATAAAATCTTTTATCACTGGAACCTTTAACTGTTCAAGAAAAGCATCAAAGTATGCATTAATCATGATACATCTTTGCATGCATTTAGAATCCTGATAAACAGACAGAGATACAAAAACAGCAGCCTACCTGGAAGGGCATGTCAGCCATTGTCTTGGCTAAGTAGTATGACTTCAGGGAATACCAGTAATTCAAATGTTCTCGTATGAAGACGTTCATCTCGAGAGGGACTGTAAAAATGTTAGTAAATTAAGTACTGCAAGCAAGTATAAAGATAATTCTTAAAAATGGAGATGAGGCATATTTTAAGATTGAATGCTAATTTTAGCAGATTGCAATTAGCAAGTATCATGCAAGGTTCCTTTACAATTTCTTGAGTAAAATATCTTGTATCTATTTATTTTAAAAATTAGTTTTAATTTAGAATCTTAGGATCATCCACAATACATTACTCCATTACTGTTTTCTTTTCCGCATCATACTTCATAATAATTATTATATGTTAAATTAATACCAGCAAAATGAAACAATCTTACAGCAACTTACAAGTGAGAATGGTTGGCATCATTGCGGTGAACATCAGGAATAACATACAGAAGAACAGACATCCAGAGTTGTTGAACACTTTGCCTGCCTCATTTCCGATGTTATAGTAGAGGAGTCCAATCAGCAGACCAATGAGTGTATGTGAGCAGATACGCATCTTGGTCAACATCTGCAAAATAAACCATAATGAGGGATAAGTCAAACTAAATTCAGGGAAACAGGGAGATAGAGAGATACAGGGGGAGATAGAGAGAGAAAAGCAGAAGGACAAGCAGAATGACAGGAGAAGGACATGTGAGAGAGAGAGAGAGAGAGAGAGAGAGAGAGAGAGAGAGAGAGAGAGAGAGAGAGAGAGAGAGAGAGAGAGAGAGAGAGAGAGAGAGAGAGAGAGAGAGAGAGAGAGAGAGAGAGAGAGAGAGAGAGAGAGAGAAAGAAAGAAAGAAAGAAAGGAGGAAAGAAAGAAAGGAAGAAAGAGAGAGAGAGAGAGAGAAAGAGAGAGAGAGAGAGAGAGAGAGAGAGAGAGAGAGAGAGAGAGAGAGAGAGAGAGAGAGAGAGAGAGAGAGAGAGAGAGAGAGAGAAAATCAAAATTTTCCTTAAACATTTGTATCAATAAAACGTGATTGGTAATAACAGCTATCAATCCCATAAACAAATCTCTAGTTTACTTACCCCATCCCTAATGATAGAAAGGAATGTGCGCTTGAAAAGAATGACGAATTGCTTCCATCCAGAAGTAGGGAATGAATTGGGGATGTCATCGATGCTCTCATCCTCAGAGGCAAGAAGTGAGTGTCGTGTGGAGGAGAGATTGACTCTTGTCTCACCTGTCCTATTATCACCTCCACCACCACCTCTGTTCAATGGGTCTCCGCCGCCTCCTGCCTCTCTGTGGTCATCTGGCTCACGGGCTAGAGCAAGAACGTGGGATACATATGAACATACATTTACTAATGAACTATTTTAAAAAAGAATGGGTAAAATTAAAGGCTTTGGAATGCCTCCTAGTTTCATTCATAAAGGCCTGACAACCATGATAAACAGATTTAGTAATTCTGAGAACATGGATTTCCCTTGGCTCAAAATCTTTGTTGAGCAACCCTAGTCTTCGTATTTGTTTCCACTATAACCACATTATATAACCAATGTGCAAAATAATAGCATTTCTAATTGTTAATAGCATAAATAATTCTATTGTTTAGCTATCAAATGAATTATATGTTTGGTAAAAAAATTAGAGCAAATACCTATGACATGCTGTTTGGCTCGGACTCCAAGGTGGTTGTCTGGGCCGAGGTTATCACACTTCCCACATCTGACTGCTGTTGTCAACTTGTGAGTAAATTCTCCATACTCTCCACATGCAACTTCCATCACTGTAAAAGATGTGATGTGGTCAGGAAACTTTTTTATATAATATAATTCTTCCAAATTCTTATTTTCATTGAGAGGTTAAACATTATGAAAAATTGGAGAATCTCTGCCAAAAAATGTCAGCTAACTGGTGTTACTGCAAAGAAAGATAGTCCGCAATCTCAACGTACAGAAATCTGCAGGATTATGGTATGACGGACACTCCAAGCCCATAGCTGCCAGGAAAGGTATGAGCCCATGGATAGCTCCTCGGTAGATGCACTGTCCTTCTGCCAGGGCATACAGGTAGTCAAACTTCTCAAAGAGCTTGGCCGAAGGCTGGTGGATGGTGCAGATGATGGTGCGGCCACCTTGGGCTAACGTCTTGAGCAGGTTGATGCACTGGAAGCTGCTACTGCTGTCCAGACCACTGTTAAAAGAGAGTGGCTTATTGTGTGGAATTCTGTATAACACTAGAATTTTTTTAGCATTACCTGATGTGTCTACACTCTTTGATAATAGATACAATAAATATGCATGTTTCAATAACTAAATAATAGAAATCTATTGCTGAAATATTTTCCTCAGATTACCAAAGAAAAGTAAAGACATATATGACAGTAAGAGAGTACTTTATTCACTATCCACTTCACGAAATATTCCGCTAACTGTTCAAAAACATTCTATAAAACATCCTATTAACAATGCACAAAAAGAATCTATTCAAATGAAAAGCCCAAACTCAAACATACCCAACTCTTAAGAAATATATTATAACATACCTTGTGGGCTCATCAAAGAACATGACAGGTGGATTATTGACCAACTCAAGGGCAATTGACAGTCTCTTCCTTTGACCTCCTGACAAGCTTATGGCACGGGTGTCACGGCATTCTGTAAGGTTCAGTGTCTCTAGGATTTCATTCACCTGTCACGGAAGAGGAAAGGGGAGTATTAACATGTGAGAGAAGTTACAAAAAATTATTCCTTTTGAAATGTCAGGTATTGTCGCAACTATTAAAGCTTGTGAAGCAATGCAAGAATTTCTTGCATTATCCAAAGAAGACAAAGGTAGGAAGAAAATAAAATTTTACCTCCATCTACAAAAATATACATGTTTACATATATATACACCACAAACACAAATGAGTATATATAGACACACACACACACACGCACACGCACACGCACACGCACACACACACACACACACACACACACACACACACACACACACACACACACACACACACACACACACATACACATGCACACACACATACACACACACATGCACACACACACACACACACACACACACACACACACACACACACACACACACACACACACACACACACACACACACACACACACACACACACACACACACATACACATGCACATACACATGCACACACACATGCACACACACATACACACACACATGCACACACACATGCACACACACATGCACACCCCCCCCTATAAAAATAAAAAAAAAAAGCAACTCACAACTTCCTCCTTCTGTTGTCTCTTCATACGGTCGCCAAGTTTGAGATTCGCAGAGATGGTCATGGACTCGATAACTGACAGGTGGGGGTGGAGGTGGTCGTCCTGCATGATGTAGCACGACATCTTGCGGAATTTGCGGAGGTTCCGCTCTCGCCCGTTCACTGTGATGGTTCC
>NC_091582.1:5884150-5899150 GCF_042767895.1 Penaeus vannamei
CACAGGATAATAACATTACTTAGATTGATAATTTTTTTTTTTTTTTCTTTTTAGGGGGATAAAATGGGATGAAGAAATCGATGAATTGGATAAAGGATTTCTTATGATAGATTAAAAATTTATTCATATATGTATGGAGATAGAGAGAGAGAGGGGTAGAGGGAGAGAGAGAGAGAGAGAAAGATGGAGAGGAGAAGGAGAGAGAGAGAGGGGTAGAGGAGAGGGAGAGGGAGAGAGAGAGAGGAGAGGGAGAAAGAGAGAGGGAGAGGGAGAAGGAGAGAGGGAGAGGGAGAAGGAGAGAGGAGAGGGAGAAGGAGAGAGGAGAGGGAGAAGGAGAGAGGAGAGGGAGAAGGAGAGAGGAGAGGGAGAAGGAGAGAGGGAGAGGGAGGAGAGGGAGAGGGAGGGAGAAGGAGAGAGGGAGGGATAAGGAGAGAGGGAGGGATAAGGAGAGAGGGAGGGATAAGGAGAGAGAGAGAGAGGGAGAAGGAGAGAGGGAGAGGGAGAAGGAGAGAGGGAAAGGGAGTGGGAGAGGGAGAGGGAGAGGGAGGGAGGGAGGGAGGGAGGGGAGAGAAAGAGAGAGAGAGAGAGAGAGAGAGAGAGAGAGAGAGAGAGAGAGAGAGAGAGAGAGAGAGAGAGAGAGAGAGAGAGAGAGAGAGAGAGAGAGAGAGAGAGGAAGCGTTCAATAAAAATCGTAAGATAAGGCTTATGAGTGGATAATCAGATTAAATTATCAATCAATTTTATGCTAAGGTGATAAAAAAAGGATAAGACAATCAATTAATCAGCTAAAAGTTTCCTACATGAAGGTAAATGAAAAAATATAATTATATTAGTTTTGGAAAACCACAAATTAATTTTAACATTGGTTTTATTTCAATCAATCTGGCTAGACATTGATCCCTTTTCATAACAAAATTAACCAAAACAGTACTATACTTATTGTCTTACTAAGAATGAGAAAATGACTTTAAGAACATGAAAAGACATGATGCAGAAGAGGATGATAATGGCGATACTAAAAAAAAAATGTAAACATAAAAAAACAATAACAAATCAATAACAATAATATACAGGAATTTCTCTTTATTTTCCCAGTGTAATTCATTAATTAAAATGGAAACATAAAACAAAAACAATACAAAAACATTAACAACAATAACACACAGCAATTTCTCTTTATTTTCCCGCGGTTGCAATTCATTAAAAGGGAAACGTAAAACAAAGACAAATACAAAAAAAAAAAAAAAAAAAAAAAAAAATGATACACAACAATTTCTCTTTTTTTTTTCCCGCGGTGCAATTCAATAAAAAGGAAAAAAAAAACATAAAACAAAGACAAATACAAACAAAAATTAACAACAATAACACACAACAATTTCTCTTTATTTTCGCACGGTGCAATTCCTCCGCGATTCAAAAGCGCGCGCCAAAATTGACTGACAAGGAACGGAATTTGCCGATGGATGCTGAACATCTGTCTTCTTCTCTGTCTGCTTTCTCTCGCATTCCTTTTTCGCTTAATTTAAATGCGATGACAGACAGACAGACAGATAGACAGATGGAAGGGAGAGAGATGGAGGGAGAGGGAGAGGCAGATATAGAGATAGATAGAGAGGGAGGGAGGGAGAGAGGGCGAGGGAGAGGGAGGGAAGTAGGGAGGGATGGAGAGAGAGATGGAAAGAAAGACAGAAAGAGAGAGAGAAAGAAAGAGAGAAAGAAAGAGAGAAAGAAAGAGAGAGAGAGAGAGAGAGAGAGGGAGAGTGAGAGAGAGAGAGAGAGAGAGAGAGACAGAGAGAGAGAGAGAGACAGAGAGAGAGAGAGAGAGAGAGAGAGAACGAGCGAAAGAGAGAAAGAAAGCCAAAGGGAAAAAGGAAAACAGAAAGAGAAAAGAAAAAAAAACGCGAGACAAAAAAAAATATAACACAAACAGTCTCAAAATCAAAGCACACACAGAGAAGCAAAAGGCAGAAAAAATCCCCCCTCCCCCTCCACCCCCCCCAAAAAAAAAAAAATCAACCGAACCACGAAAACAAAAGAAAGCGCAAAAGCGTGACTGTGACGCTGCCTGAGAATCCGTTTGTCATGGCAGAATTGGGGAGGGGCCGCTGAGCCACACGTACGGGCGGGGAAACCCAGAGAAAATTTCCTAAAGAGAATTTTTTCTTTTCTTTCAGTAGGAGGGGAATAAAGGCATAGACAATCTGGTGAGGTATGATGGCGAATGTTAGCTTATTATTGCCAAAGGGAAATTATTGAAGCGATTAAGACGTTCGTTATAAATTGCGTAACAATAATAAAATAACAACTCGTAAAGTCGAGAGGACAGACAAGGATAACGAGCCTATTACCAAATTGAAAAGAATTTTACACACATGACTAAAAAAGAGAAAAAAAATCTATATAATGAAAATAAACGAATGAATATATAACAAAATAAAAAAACAACAACTATACCAAGCCATATATATAATCTATTAATGAATTTCAAAACGAATAAATATCCCCACCAAAGATTAGATTTTTTTTAAGCATTAGACCCCTGTTTCCACGCTCCATATTTCGGCCAAACGACCATGCAACGTTGCAAGCAGGGGGGGTAGGGGGGTAGGGGGGATAGGGGGGGAGGTAGGTAGTGTACACAGATTTCAGCCGATGGATTTCATGCGGCAATTTCCCTCCTTTCCTCTGCAACCTTTCCGAGTCTGAATTTTGCATGGACATAAGCGCGGAATTTTTGCGTGAGAGACAGCACCTCGGCAGGCGTCCCCCATGCGACCTGAGGAGAGACTGAGGGCGCGTCTTCTCGTCTTTGGGACAATCTGGGCGGAGTGTGGGGGAGAGGGTATGGGCGTGGGGTGGGAGGAGGAGAAGGGTGGGAGAGGGGATGAGCGTGGGGGGAGGAGGGGAAGGGGGGAGAGGGGAAGGGGGAGAGGGGATGGGCGTGGGGGGAAGGAGGGGAAGGGGGGGAGAGGGTATGGGCGTGGGGTGGGAGGAGAGGAAGGGGGAGAGGGTATGGGCGTGGGGGGAGGAGAGGAAGGGGGAGAGGGGATGGGCGTGGGGGGAGGGAGGGGAAGGGGGCGAGAGGGTATGGGCGTGGGGTGGGAGGAGGGGAAGGGGGAGAGGGGATGGGCGTGGGGGAGGGGAAGGGGGAAAGGGGATGGGCGTGGAGGGGGGGACGTGGGGGTGGATGCTATTGCTCTTTTCTCGGTCTCTTTCCATTGCTTTCTTGCTGTCTCTCTTCTCTCTCTCTCTCTCTCTCTCTTCCTCTCTCTCTCTCACTCTCTTCCTCTCTCTCTCTCTCCCTCTCTCTCTCTCTCTTTCTTTCTTTCCCTCTCTCCCTCTCCCTCCCCTTTTACCTTCTTACCTCTCGCCCTTTTTCACCCTCTCCCATCTCTCTCACCTTCGTTGTTCTCACCCTATTTCTCTCGGCCTCTCTTTTCACCCTCGTTCTTTCTAACCCTCTTTCATATCGCTTTCTCTTCTCTCTTCTCTCCATTTTTCTCTCTCCTTTCTCTCCCTCTCCCTCTCTCTCTCTCTCACACACTCACTCTCTCTCTCTTTCTCTCTCTCTCCCTCTCTCTCACACACACACATAGAAAGAAAGAAAGAAGAAAAAAATCCCCCTACAAAAATGAAAAAAAAAAATCACCCCTTGCTTAATTTAATATATACTTGCTTAATCTAAATTAGAAAAAAAAGAAGAAAAAGAAAAAAGACCAAGAAAAAGAAAAAAGAAGAAAAGAGGAAAGGAAAAAGAAAAGAAAAAGAAATGGAAGGAGAAGAAAAGAATCGGCGGCTGCACCTTGGGACTCAAGTGGCCTTAATTCACACATTTTCTCGACGCGGCGGCCGGGGGGAGAGCGCGGGCGTGAAAAGGAGAGAAAGGGAGAGAGCGCGGGCGTGAAAAGGAGAGAAAGGGAGAGAGCGCGGGCGTGAAAAGGAGAGAAAGGGAGAGAGCGCGGGCGTGAAAAGGAGAGAAAGGGAGAGAGCGCGGGCGTGAGAGGGAGAGAAAGGGAGAGAGCGCGGGCGTGAAAAGGAGAGAAAGGGAAAGAGCGTGGGCGTGAAAGGGAGAGAGCGCGGGCGTGCAAGGGAGAAAAAGGGAGAGACCGTGGCCGTGCAAGGGAGATAGCGCGGGCGTGCAAGGGAGAGAAAGGGAGAGAGCGCGGGCGTGAAAGGGAGAGAAAGGGAGAGAGCGCGGGCAGTGAAAGGAAGAGAAAGGGAGAGAGCGCGGGCGTGTAAGGGAGAGCGCGGGCATGAGAGGGAGAGAAAGGGAGAGGGAGGAAAAGCGAGGAAAGGGGAAGGTAAAGAAAGGGAGGACAGGGTGAAGGAAGGAGAGAGAATGAGGGGATAGAGGAAGAGAGAAGAGAAAGCGACGTGATTGAGAGTTGGAAAGAACGAGGGTGAAGAGAGAGAGACCGAGGGAAATAGGGTGAGAACAACGAAGGTGAGAGAGATGGGAGAGAGTGAAAATGGCGAGAGGTAAAAAGGTAAAAGGGGAGGGAGAGGGAGAGAGGGAAAGAAAGAGAGGAAAGGGGAAAGGGGGAAAGGGGGAGAGAGAGAGAGAGAGAGAGAGAGAGAGAGAGAGAGAGAGAACGAAAGAGAGAGAGAGAGAGAGAGAGAGAGAGAGAGAGAGAGAGCGAAAGAGAGAGAGAGAGAGAGAGAGAGAGAGAGAGAAAGAGAGAGAGAGAGAGAGAGAGAGAGAGAGAGAGAGAGAGAGAGAGAGAGAGAGAGAGAGAAAGAGAGAGAGAGAGAGAGAGAGAGAGAGAGAGAGAGAGAGAGAGAGAGAGAGAGAGAGAGAGAGAGAGAGAGAGAGAGAGAGAGAGAGAGAGAGAGAGAGAGAGAGAGAGAGAGAGAGAGAGAGAGAGAGAGAGAGAGAGAGAGAGAGAGAGAGAGAGAGAGAGAGAGAGAGAAGAGAGAGAGAGAGAGAGAGAGAGAGAGAGAGAGAGAGAGAGAGAGAGAGGGAGAGAGAGAGAGAGAGAGAGAGAGAGAGAGAGAGAGAGAGAGAGAGAGAGAGAGACAGAGAGAGAGAGAGAGAGAGAGAGAGAGAGAGAGAGAGAGAGAAAGGGAGAGAGGGAAAAAGCGAGAAAGAACAGGAGAAAGAGAAAGAGAAATAGAAACAGAAATAAAAAAAAGATAGAAGGACCAGTAAATTACAATTAACCTACTGCACGCGTTCAAAAGCGCAGAAACCGTGCAACACTAAATTATGAATTAATTAACATGTAAAAAAAATGAGAAAAAAAAAATGCATTTGAAAACAACAATGATTAACTTTGCCTAGGTTTCCCCAGGTGTGAAAAAATACGATACAAAATGGTGATTAATGCATTTTTGGGCGCGACCAGAGAGCAAATAATTGGATTAATAAATACATCAATAGGTGAAAAGTAAATATCAATTAACTAAATATTTTTTCGTTTTTTTCCTTGCTTTCTCGTTTGCAAAGATAATGGTTACATCATACACCGCGTCCTATCATATTTCCTAATATTAATATTCTAAAAATAGGCAATAAATATGCTAACAATAAAGATATTTCTCTCAAAAAACATTCTCTCTCTTCCATGAATCACCCTTAAAGTTCATGAGTATATACAGCTTGCACGGAAACTAAACCTTACCGACAATTCATGAAAGATGAAGGTTAAAATTTGTCAGCATAACGCACTTTCCATGAAATTTTCGTGGATATATAAACATGACTGATGCATAGAAAGAGAAAGAGGAAGAGAATACAAGAAGAAAGAAGAATAGGGGAAAAGAGGAAAGGAGAAGAAGGGAAAAGAAGAAAGGAGAAGGGAAAAGAAGAAAGGAGAATAACTGAAAAAAAGACAATGGAGACAAATGACGAGAAGGAAAAGGCGGGAAAATGGGTTAACTTTAAATGAAACATTGTTTTTCTTCTGCTTCCACATTTCCTTTTCTCTCGAAGAAAGAAACTAAAGAGGGATGACAGATACACAGATAAATAAACAAACAAATAAAAATAAATACTAATAATAACATAAAAGGGATTGGAAAAGAAGCTTTAGCCCCGCGGTCACCCACCTTCGACTCTTGACTAAAACAAAGGTTATGGGTCGCGTTGCAGAAGATTCGAGAAGATTACACTTTCGCAATGCATCCGGATCGCATTTTGATTGGTTGATGGCGCGAAAATTGAATCAGTTTTCGAAGAGCAAACAGATGCTTCAGGTGTGCGCGGGGTGGGGGGCGGGGGGGGGATGAAAGGGAAGAGGAAGAGAGACGAGGAGAAAAAATAAAAAAGGAAGAAAGTAATGATGATGATGATGGTGATGATGATGATGATGATGATGATGATGATAATGATAATAATAATAATGGTAATAATAATAATAATAATAATAATAGTAATAATAATAGTAATAGTAATAATAATAATAATAATAATAATAATAATAATAATGATAATAAGACGAATAAGAAAAGGAAGAAAAAAGAAGAAAAAGGAGAAAAGACAATTCAAAGGAAGAGGATAGGAAAGGGGAGAGAAGAGGCGACGAGAA
Source organism: Penaeus vannamei (assembly GCF_042767895.1). Taxonomy (NCBI): domain Eukaryota; kingdom Metazoa; phylum Arthropoda; class Malacostraca; order Decapoda; family Penaeidae; genus Penaeus; species Penaeus vannamei. The sequence continues at coordinate 5,890,678 of NC_091582.1, forward strand.
AAGGGAAAGGGGGGAGGGGACCCTGGGGGGGGAGGGAACACGAAATGATAAAAGAGTAGAATCTGTGATAAAAGAGTAGAATCTGAAACATTCCCAACTGCATTTTCTCTCGTCTTATCTCCACCTAACCCCCCCCCCCCCCGCCCCCAGCAAGCTCTCGGCGCCATTTTTAATCTTTGCGCATCCGCCACATCTCCCTCTCCCTCGCTTCTATTCTCATCCTCCTATTACAACATCCTATTACGAAATCCTCCTGCTCCCTTGGCAACGGCGCGGCCTCCGTTACAGCCACTGCACAGGAGGAGCCTTCCTTGCTTCAGCCACTCGTGCCAAAGCGCTGCCGGGGGTCCTCTTCGTCCTCCCGCCTCCTCCTCCTCCTTCTCCTCCTCGTCCTCCTCCTCTTTCTCCTTCTTCTTCTTCTTCTCCTCCTCCTCCTCCTTCCCTTCCTCCTACCCCCTCCTCCTCCTCCTCCTCCTCCTCCTCCTCCTCCCCCTTCTCCTTCTCTTCTTCCTCCCCCCCTCCCCCTTCTCCTCCTCTTTCTCCCCTTCCTGCTCCTGCTCGCATCTGCTCAGGATCCGCATCTGCTTACAAACCGCACCTGCTTGTGAAACCATTCCTGCTTACCACCCGCATTTGTTTACGAACTCTTCCTGCTTAAAACCCAACCTTTACCTGCCTACAACCCCCATCTGCTTAAGACCTGCTTATCAGTTTGCGAACCTCCTCCTACTGCTTTTCATATCCATAGGTGAGGTTGTGCCAAGAGAGCGGCGGTGAGTGAAGGCGAGAGAACGAGGTCTAATTCTCCTCTTGCTCCTTCTCCTTCTCTTCCTCTGTCTGTTTCTCCTTCTCTTTTTCTTCGATCTGTTTCTCCTTCTCGTTTTCTTCCTCTATCTGTTTCTCCTTCTATTTTTCTTTCTTTTTCTCTTTCTTCTTCTTCTTCTCTTTCTCTTTTTCCCTCTCTTCCTCTTTTTCCTTCTCATTCTCTTTCTCCTTCACTAGCACTTTCTCTTTATCCTTCTCCTCCTTTTTCTTTTTCTTATTTTTTTTCTTCTTATTTTTCTCATTCTCTGCACAGTGTTTAAGGACGAGAGAAATTATTACTTCTCAGGGGGAAAAAAAAGTGTTTCGAAGGAGGGAGAAAGAGAGAAAGAGAATGAAAACTGGGACTGAAAGAGGCGGGGGCGAAATCCCTGCTTATTTACGGATGCTGCTTTTAGCCTTTTTTCTTCTTCTTTAATAATAGTAATAGTTTTTGTTTTTTTAATATCTATTTATCTATTCTCTCTCTTTTTTTTTGTGTGTGTGGGGGGGTCATGGGTATACTCAAGTACGAAACAATACTTAAAATATACATGAATCGGATAAAAAGCATCGTCTGGGATATCTCGTCTGGCCTTGAGCACGCCCATTCCGCCACGCCCATCCCGCACGCCCCGCCCACCTTTGACCTGGAACGCCTCTCCTTAGCAAATCTTGCCCTCAACACAGTCCCTTCGCGTTTGCATTTCTGGGCAATTTTCCCCGCGGGTCGACTGGGCATCAGCCTTTGAGAATTACGATTGTATTTTAAGTATCAAAAGCAGAGAGAGAGAGAGAGAGAGAGAGAGAGAGAGAGAGAGAGAGAGAGAGAGAGAGAGAGAGAGAGAGAGAGAGAGAGAGAGAGAGAGAGAGAGAGAGGGGGGGAAGAAGGGAGGGAGGGAGGGAGGGAGAGAGGAGGGAAGAGGATAGAGGGAAAAAGAGAGAGAGGGAAAGAGAGAGAGAGGGAAAGAGAGAGAGAGGGAAAGAGAGAGAGAGGGAAAGAGAGAGAGAGGGAAAGAGAGAGAGAGGGAAAGAGAGAGAGAGGGAAAGAGAGAGAGAGGGAAAGAGAGAGAGAGGGAAAGAGAGAGAGGGAGAGAGGGAAAGAGAGAGAGGGAAAGAGGGAGAGGGAAAGAGGGAGAGGGAAAGAGGGAGAGGGAAAGAGGGAGAGGGAAAGAGGGAGAGGGAAAGAGGGAGAGGGAGAGAGAGAGAGAAAGAGAGAGAGAGAGAGAGAGAGAGAATGGAGAGAGAGAGAGAGAGAGAGAGAGAGAGAGAGAGAGAGAGAGAGAGAGAGAGAGAGAGCGAGAGAGAGAGAGAGAGAGAGAGAGAGAGAGAGAGAGAGAGAGAGAGAGAGAGAGAGAGAGAGAGAGAGAGAGAGAGAAGGAAGAAGGGAGGAAGGTATGCAGGAAGGATGAAAAGGGAAAGGAAAAGAAAAGGAGCAAAGACGCAAAAAGGATAAAGAAATGGCCTGATGGATTGAAGAACGTGTCCTGTCCGCCAGTCGTCACCTCACCCCAACCTCCCTTTTTCATTATTCTTTTTTTTATGCTGTTCCTCCTTCCTCCTTCCTTCTTCTATTCCCTCCTTCGCCACCCCATTCCTCGCCCTCGCTCCCCAACCTTAGCATCCGCGGGACAACAACCTAATCACAACGACCCCAGGAACACAGGGTCGTACTAATCGCTATCCGCCCAATCCACGGGTCTCTCGCTTCACTTGCACCGAATCTCCATCTTGTTGTTGCTGCTCCCACGTCCTTCGCTGTCCTTCGGTCGCATCACTAAGGGCCGCACTCGAGAGCATTTTCTCGGAGCCTTATCAACAGCGCCAGGCATAATTTTGTACCTATGGCTATTTTTTTTCGGCTGTATCAAGCAGGGAGAAGAATAAGAGTTACTGGTGTCGACGTCGCCAGACATAATTTTGTATCTATGGCTATTTTATTTCGGCTGTATCAAGCAGAGAGAAGAGTAGGAATTACTGGTGTCGGGTAGACCTCTCATCATAATCTAGTACCTATGATTGTTTTTGTTTTTTTCGTCTGTCCATAAACAAAATGGACTTCGTAGTTTCTGGCGTCGGCGTCGGGTAGATTCTCGACATGATTTCGTATCCGTGATCGTTTTTTTTTTTTTTCGTCTGCCCAAGAAAAAAGAGTTGTAAGCATTTTCTTGGAGCCTTATCAACAGCGCCAGACATAATTTTGTACCTATGGCTATTTTATTTCGGCTGTATCAAGCAGGGAGAAGAGTAGGAGTTACTGGTGTCGGGTAGACTTCGCGTCATATTCTAGTACCTATGATCATTTTTTTTTTCGTGTCCATAAACAAAATGGACTTCGTAGTTTCTGGCGTCGGTGTCGGGTAGATTCTCGACATGATTTCGTATCCGTGATCGTTTTTTTTTTTCGTCTGCCCAAGATGAAAGAGTTGTAAGAATATTCTTGGAACCTTGTCAGCAGCGCCAGACATATAATTTTGTATCTATGATTATATTTTCGTCTGCCCAAGAAGAAAGGAGAGTTGTAGTTACTGGGGTCGGTGTTGGGTGACTCTCCCCTTTCCTCGAAGACGCTTCAGGAGCAAAACGGGTAACATTTTCGTCCTCGAGAAGCCGACATTCGGGTGACTTTCGTCGGATCAGACAGTTGAGTCACGGGGTTTCTTTTTTTCGGACATGGCTATACGCCCCGCGATGTTTCCTTCTGCAGTCTCCGCCCACTGGGAGTGCTCACGTAGGCGCATGCGTCGACGGAGCTTCTGAACAAGCGCTATGATTGCTTTCTCTTTCTTTCCTGCATTCTTTCTGCTTTTGTTCCGCTCTTGCTTGCTTTTTTTCCGCCTACTCATATCCTCGTGACCTTGACGGCGACTTGAAGTCATAAATAGATGCATCTTGCCTTGTTTAATTGCCAAAAAAGCTGCATAGAAACAGCGGCAACAGAAAGAGAAGAAAACGAAAGACGAGAAAAGGGCGAGATAGACTTGCGACAGAAATCAGAAACTTGAACTGCCATTCACAAACAAAACTTTCCAAGAAGGCTTTAAAAAAAAAAAAAAGATGTATTTAGTCTATCGTAATGCTCTCTTGAGTAAGTTAGGCGATTCTGGTCGACATTATCTGTTTCTTTATCTCTATATTTGCTAATAATAATTTTAGAATGACAAATTATTCATTTATTCATACCCCTCCCTCCCTCTCTCTGTCAAAGTCTCTCTCTATCCTTCTCTCTCTTCCAACACTTTCTCTCTCTTTCCCTTTCTCCCTGTCTCTCCCCTCCCTCCCTCCCTTTCTCTGCCTCCCTCCCTTCCTGTCTCTCCCTCCCTCCCTCCCTTTCTCTCTTTCCCTCCATCCTTCAATTTCCATCCTTATTCATTCTATATATAAGACCGAATACACGATTTCAGATGTCAGTGAACTTTGACCTCCCGGCGACTATCAGTATAATAGGAAAAGAGATATGCGACTGAAAAAAAAAAAAATTGCATTGTCCTTTGAACAAACACATATGTATTTTTTCTTTATGTATTTGCATTCGTGTTTTGTGTTCTTGTTTGCTTGTTTGAATGCGCGTGTGTGCTTGCTGTACGTAAATCCAATTTAATATCTTGAAAAAAAATACAAAAACAGTTCCAAATAAAAGACAAACAGACGATTGACCTCATATTCGTTTTTTTTTTTTTTTTTTTTTTTAATAAAGTCAAAAGTGAAGCAACATTATTAAAATATTTAAATAATCCACTTCGCTTCCCATCCCTTTTATGAGAAGCGCAAAATAAGGAAGCAAAAGGTAAGGCAACCACGAAGGAAGGAAGGAAGAAAGAAATGAAGGAGACAAGAGATGAATGAAGAAAGGAAGTAAGGAATGAAGGGAACAAGGAGTGGAGGAAGCAAGACATGAGTGAAGGAAGATAGAAAGGAAGCAAGAGATGGAATAAATAAGTACTAAAAGACGGAAACAAGGAATGAAGGAAGCAAAGGATGAAGAAGCTAAGAAATGCATGGTAAGCTGGAGAGATGAACGAAGCAAGAAATGAAGTGAGAGAAGCAAGAGCTGACGAAATAAATAAATAAATGAGGCTAGACGAGGCGAGCATGGTAGGAGAGGGTTACGACAGAAAATGTTGAGCGAAGGTTCCGTGCAGGGGTATGGTGGGGGGCATGGTGGGGGTATGGTGGGGGACATGGTGGGTGGGTATGGTGAGTCGTGGTGGGGGCGTGGTGGGGACATGGTGGGTGGGTATGGTGGGGGTATGGTGGGGGACATGGTGGGTGGGTATGGTGGGGGTATGGTGGGGGACGTGGTGGGTGGGTATGGTGGGGGACATAGTGGGGGTATGGTGGAGTCGTGGTGGGGGCGTGGTGGGGCATGGTGGGGGCGTGGTGGGTGTATGGTGGGGGCATGTGGGTGTATGGTGGGGGCATGGTGGAGGGCATGGTGGGTGTATGTGGGGGGGACATGGTGGGTGGGTATGGTGGGGGCGTGGTGGGTGGGTATGGTGGAGTCGTGGTGGAGGCATGGTGGGGGTATGGTGGGGGACATGGTGGGTGGGTATGGTGGGGGGCATGGTGGAGGCATGGTAAGGCATAGTGAGAGCGTGGTAGGGGCATGGTGGGGGCATGGTGGAGGTGTGGTATGGGCATGGTGGAGGCATGGTGGAGGCATGGTGGGGCAAGGTGGGTGTTGGGGCACGGGGTGGGGAGACCGTGAAATGTAGGCATAAACGGGGGGGGGGAGGGGGGGGAGCACTCGGTTTGTTGTTATTGGGAAAGAAAGGCGGTTCTTTTGCTAAACTGAAACCGCTTTTCATTTGTTTCGAACAGTGGATCGTTGCTAAATTTAGTATATTCACTCAAATATCCACGTCGAATACCTATTTCTTTAGAATATAAATGTTCTCTGAATTTTGCTTCTATAGTTTTTTCCATCTTGCCAATAGCAGCGGAAGGTATGACCAATCCAGGTACAGCTTTCAAAACAGCCAATCAGAACGCTGCAATTCGAAAAAGCCCGAATAAAAGTTGACCAATCGCGGCGATCGATATGGCGAGAAATGGCAGCAATTCATCCCCTCGACCAATCGCAAAGCCAATATCGCGGGACGGCCGTTATCCCATCAGCCAATCAGCGTGACGGGCCGAGGGCGTGACAAGCGGGGAACATGTTGCAAACGTGCTGAATGATAAAGAGGTTTGTGACTTTCTGTGCTCCCTTCCTATTCATTCCTCTCTTTCCTCTCCCCCTCTTCTCTCTTTCTCCTTCCCCTCCCCCTCGTCTCTCTTCCTCCTTCCCCTCCCCCTCTCCTCTCTTTCCTCCCCCTCCCCCTCACTCTTCTCTCTTCCTCCCCCTCCCCCCCCTCCCCTGCAACACAGAAGCTGAAGTGAAGGTTTTTGTGAGAATGGAAGGTTCTAGATGTTTCTCAGGATGCGCAAGGGCTATTTTCTCTCATTTTCTTTCTCTGTCTTTGCTTCTGTTTATCTCAATGCTTTCATTTCCCTTTCTGTTTTATTTCTTATCTTCTTATATCTTAAGTATAATTTTCTTCCGCTCCTGCCCCTCTTCCTTCCTTTGCATTTCCTCTCCTCTTTGTCCTCTTTCTATTTCTCCTCCTCTCGCTCTCCTACTTCTTTTACGTCCCTCCTCCTCGCCTGCTTGCCCTCCTCCAACCCCTCTCTTCCTCCCCCCTTTCCTCTTCCCACTCAAACTCCTCCGCCTCCTCAATCCTCTCCGCCTCCACCCCCCCTCTCCCTCCTCCACCATCCTTCTCCAACCCCTCCCCCTCCTTCTCCAACCCCTCCTCCTGCCTTCTAACCTCCTCCTCCCTCTCCTTCCTCCTCCATCCTTCTCAAACCCTCCTCCTGCCTTCTCCAACCCCTCCTCCTCCTTCTCCATCCCTCTCCCCCTCCTTCCTCCTCCATCCTTCTCCAACCCCTCCTCCCTCCTTCTCCATCCCCTCTCCCCCTCCCCCTTCCTCCTCCATCCTTCTCCAACCCCTCCTCCCCCTCTCCCCTCCTCCCTCCCCCTCCCCACCTCCTCAACCCCCTCTCCCCTTCCTCCTCCTTCCTCCTCCACCCTCCTCCTCCTCCCCCTCCTCCTTCCCCCTCCTCCTCCAACCCCTCCCCCTCCTCCTCCCCCTCTGAGAATCTTCCCACCCATTCCCAGAGTTCCCAAAGTTCCCTCGCAGGATGCCGATTCCTGCCGTCGATGCTGTTCCAAGGAGTTCCGATCACTCGATCCCCGGAAGGAGGCGAGAGGGGAGTGTGGTGAGAGGGTGAGGGTGAGGGGAGCGTGGTGAGAGGGAGAGGGTGAGGGAGAGGGTGAGAGGGTGAGGGTGAGGGGAGTGTGGTGAGAGGGAGAGGGTGAGAGGGTGAGGGTGAGGGGAGCGTGGTGAGAGGGAGAGGGTGAGGGTGAGGGTGAGGGGAGGGAGAGGGTGAGGGAAGGGAGAGGGTGAGGGGAGGGAGAGGGTGAGGGGAGGGTGGTGAGAGGGAGAGGGTGAGGGGAGGGAGAGGGTGAGGAAGAGGAGGAAAGTGAGGAGGGAGAGAGGGTGAGGGAAAGGAGAGGGTGAGGGGATGAGGTGAGGGGAGAGGGGCAGAAAGTGAGGAAGGAGTGAGAGGAGGGAGAAGTGAGGAGGAGGGAGAGGGTGAGGAGAGGGGCAGGGGAGGGTAGAGAGGGAGAGGGTGAGGGGAGGAAAGAGGGTGAGGGGAAGGGAGAGAGGGTAGAGGGGAGCGTGGTGAGAGGAGAGAGGCAGAGGGTGAGGGTGAGGGTGAGGGGAGGGAGAGGGTGAGGGGAGGGAGAGGAGTGAGGGGAGGAGAGGGTGAGGGGAGGGTGGTGAGAGGAGAGGTGAGGAGGAAGGAGTGAGGAAGAAGGAGTGAGGAAGAAAGATGAGAGAAGTAGTAAGAAAAAGAGAAAGAGTAAGAAAGAAGAAAAAGTAAAAGAAGAAAAAGTAAAAAAGAAAAAGTAAGAAAAAGAAATCAAGAAAAATGAAATAAGAAAAAAAGAAAAAGTAAAGAAAGAAGAAAAATAAAGGAAAGAAAAAGTAAAAAGAAGAGTAAATGAAGAAAGAAAAAGTAATGAAAAAGAAAAAAATAAAAGAAAGAAAGAAAAAAAAGAAAGAAAAAGTAAGAAAGAAAAAAAGTAAAAGAAAATGTAAGTAAAAAAAGAAAAAATAAAAAAGAAAGAAAGAAAAACAAAAATAGTAAGAAAAAGAAAAAAAGTAAAAAAAAAGTAAAGAAAGAAAGAAAAAGTCAAAAAAAAGTAGTAAGAAAAAGAAAAAGTAAAAAAAGTAAAAGAAGAAGAAAAATGAAGAAAGAAAGTAAGGAAAGAGTAGTAGAAAAAGAAAGTAGTAAAGGAAAAATAGTAAGAAAAAGAAAAAATGCAAAGAAAGTAGTAAGAAAAATATAGTAGTAGAAAGAAAATAGTGAAGAAAACATAGTAAGAAGAAAAAGTGAGTAAAGAAAAATTAGTAAGAAGAAAAGTAAAAGTAAAAGAAGAAAAGTAAAAAGTAGTAAGAAAAAGAAAAGTAAAAGGAAATAGTAAAAGAAAAGTGAAAAAGAAGAAAAGTAAAAGTAGTAAAAGAAGAAAAAACAATAGTAAAGAAAGAAAAGTAAAAGGAAAAAGAAGAAAGAGTAAAGAAAAAAATAGTAAAGAAAGAAAAGGAAAGCAATAGTAAAGAAA
>NC_091582.1:5904150-5916650 GCF_042767895.1 Penaeus vannamei
ATAGGAGTTGGGGTGGGGACAAAAAAAAATAATAATAATAATAAATAAATAAAAAAATAATAATAAATAAAAATTAAGCACATATGTAAAGTGTTTGGTGGACTATGGGACGTGTAAGTGGAAAATTGATAGGAATGCGTGGATGTTGGTGGATAAGACACACGCCGAGAAAGAAAATGAAGAGATGTTTATACTATGGATATCTTAGCGACACAAGTACAACGGATGTTTAAAAGTCCCTAAAACGGAAATGACACCGCCATTACCACTGCGTCCCACGAAAAAAACGGCATCAACAGATAACAACCTTTAGAATGACCTTTTACCATAAAGAAATCTAAAAAAAAGTAAAAGAAAGTCCACCAAAGGCTACATTCTTCCACGAGCCGCAGTGACGTCACCCGGTCACGTGACTCAATGTTTACGTCGCCATATTGGAACTTGGCCAAAATCGGTACGAGAATTTCCGACGAAATTAGAACTGGCACGGACCTCGGTGGCATTCGGAGTCGATGCTACCATGGGCGAGAGCTTCATTCTAAATAATTGCAGTGCGGCAAAAGCAGTTTTTTTTCTCCAAGGTTCGTCAAATCACGACCGGAAGTAGTTGTTAATCCCCAATCACGTTTCACCTTTTCATTGTAACTTCTTTACGATGAGGGGATTTAGTAGTCAAATTCCTTCTGGTTTTATCCTCAATGAAGAACAGGGAAATTGCCTTCGCGGTCACTCTAAACCCAAACAGAATGGAAACACGAGAGAAAATTGCATGATAAAAAATTAAAGAGCTAGAACTACAGCTAGGAAGAGAGAGAGAGAGAGAGAGAGAGAGAGAGAAAGAGAGAGAGAGAGAGAGAGAGAGAGAGAGAGAGAAGAGAGAGAGAGAGAGAGAGAGAGAGAGAGAGAGAATGAGTGACAGAGAGAGAGAGAGAAAGAAAGAGAATGAGTGAATGAGAAAGAGAGAGAGAGAATGAGTGACAGAGAGAGAGAGAGAAAGAGAGAGAGAGAGAGAGAGAGAGAGAGAGAGAGAGAGAGAGAGAGAGAGAGAGAGAGATACATAGATAGAGAACAAGATAGGTGGTAAAGTGTAACTGCAGACGTGTTAAGCAAAAAGCCAACGGAAATGGGATGGAAAAAAAGAAGAAAAGCAAGAGAAAATGAAACGTACAAGAAGAAAGAAACGAAAGAGAGAAAAGCGCTTGCAGGGATAAAGCAAGTTGACGAAGGGGAAGAATGGCATAGATGAAGATAGGCGAGCGATAAAGAAAAGTAATTGGGCAGTGGCGGTTCTGTGATGAGAAAAGGGGAATGGAGGAGAAAAAAAAAACGAAAGAGAAGAAATATGGGAAACGAAGAGGGGAATAGCATATACAGAAGCAGATAAATAAGGGAGAGTACATATAAAGCGACTTTAAAGCGAGGGACAATTAAAGCTGTCAGAAATGTGGGGGAAAATACACGAAAAGCTACAAGAAGAAGAAGAAAAAAACGGAACAAAAAAACAGATGTTAATGAAAGAAATGTAAGAAAATAGTTATTCATTATTGCATTTTTCATTCATTCTCAATTTCTACAGTCCCTCCCTCAAGGGAAAAAAAATCTACCGGTTATAAAATAGGAAAAAAGTGAACGATAAAACCTAACCAAATAAATGAATAACAATAATAAAAAAATATATAGACTATATAAAACGGTAAAGAAAATAAAGACGAATTGAAACCAATAACTTCTTTTTTGCACGATGAAATTACTTCTCATTCATTCCTTTTCCTACATTTGCCTCAAAGAACTCTGATAATTAACTTCGTGCCAGTTTAAAATAAAACTGAAACCAAACGATATTTCATACAAATATACGTATCCTACATTATCAATACTAATCACATTTTTATCACTATCATTAACACAAAATAAAAATCACAGTAAGCTAATTTATACTTGGCAAATCATTAATATCACTTTTTATATCATTATCATAATTGTAATAATGATTATTTCTTCAATCAAAATTAGCGTGCGTGACCTAATCCCCGTCACACAACCGTTAAATAACGACGCTTAATGCATGTCAATTTGAATAACACGCATAGCCATTATAGGAGTCACTGACCATCATTTTCTCTACCTTTTTCTCTTTTCCTCTCTCTACCTCTCTTTGTCTCTCTTCCTTCTTCTGTTCGTCTCTCGTCTCTCTCTTTCCTTCTCTTTCATTCTCTCTCTCTCTCTTACTATTACTCTTACCTCCCCCCCCCCTCTCTCTCTTACTATTACTTACCTCTCTCTCTCTCTCTCTCTCTCTCTCTCTCTCTCTCTCTCTCTCTCTCTCTCTCTCTCTCTCTCTCTCTGTGTGTGTGTGTGTGTGTGTGTGTGTGTGTGTGTGTGTGTGTGTGTGTGTGTGTGTGCGCGCGTGTGTGTGTATGTCTGTGTGTGTGTTCATTATATCGAGCAAACTATTAATGATAATTAGAAACAAGCGAAGTGTTAAGTTTAATATAGTTTAGCGACTTCGAATCTAATTGCTTTTGTTTGCCCCTTCCCCTTACTACACATTCTTCCAATACTTCATATAAAAACAAAAAGCAAAAACAATATATATAATAAAAATAAAGCAAAATAAAATAAAATAACAGATAAATAAGCAGAGCAAAGGACTGCAAAATAACAAATAAACAAAAAGAAAGACACTATTACCACGGACCAACAGACAAGCACGATAACATTAACAAATGTGCAAGCAACAAGGAAGGAAGGGAGAAGGAAGAGAGGAAGATTGATGGGAGGGAGATAACGAGAAGAGAAAGGGAGGAGAAGACGGATAAAGACGAAGAGGGAAGGGGGGAAAAGCGATTGGAAGAGGTAGAGATGAAGAAAAGACGGATGAGGAAGTACGAAATAAAGACCATTGTGAGACGAAGAGAAAAGGCCACAAAAGAAAATTACAAACATACGACAAAACAGAGACCTAACACACAGAAATAAGAGAGATGAAAAAGAGAATAAATAAATAAATCTACAGAAACACACATACGGCCCACGGGAATCCTCCTAGCCAAGTCTCCCTAAGCCAGCTGCCCCCTTTCCCACAGACAACCAGCGACCATAGCGACGATCGAGACCCGCCATCACGAACCCGAGAGGTCACGTCAAACTCACGGGCGGTAATTATGTTCCTTATGTTCCTCGGTCAAATCACCTCGTTTGACTGTTACAAAGGGACTGTTGTGGTCGTTTTGGGTGCAGCGCTGAGCCTCCATCACTCACAGAAAGGAGGCTCTGGTGTTCTCATGACAGGATTTTGGTTTTTGAGATTCCGGGCGTGTGCAGCGCCACGAAATGCATAGCGGAGAAAAATGAGACTAAGGGAAGCAGGCTCGGGAGGGATAAGAAGGAAAGAGAGAGAAAAAAAGGAATGAAAGTTTGGAAAAAGAAAGCATAAAGAAAAAGAGAGAAAACAAAACATGGAAATAAAGGTTATATGCAGCGTCACGGAATACCTGCCGGAGAAAAATGGAACTAAAGGAAGCAGACTCGGAAGGGATAAGAAAAGGAAGGAGAAAGGGAGGGAGAGAGAAGAAGGATGAATACTGGAAAAGGAGATAGATAGATAGATAGATAGATAGATAGAGGAAAGAGAGGGCAAGAGAGGGCAAGAGAGGGCGAGAGAGAGAGAGAGAGAGAGAGAGAGAGAGAGAGAGAGAGAGAGAGAGAGAGAGAGAGAGAGAGAGAGAGAGAGAGAGAGAGGTGGGGGAGGAATATGGCAGCGCCACGGAATGCACGACGGAGATAAATGGAACTAAGGAAAGCAGTCTGGGAAGAGGAAGGGGAGAGAGAGGGAGAGAAATTTGGGAAAATCAGATAACGAAACAAAGAAAAAAAAAAAAACTGAAAATAAAGGAAATATATCAAGCAAGGGAAAGGGTTGGAAAGAGGGCAAGAAGAGGCGGAGAAAAAGAAAAGGGGAAAGAACGAACAAAAACGATAAAGGAGAGAGATAAATGATAAGAGAAAGAGAAACAAAAGAAAGGAAAATACCGAAAGAAATAGAGGGCGAGCAAGAGGTCACAGAATCCGAGGGAAGCAAGAGGCTGGACTGGAGTTGGACGTGTCTTCCTCTTGCCCTCCCCCCTCTCCCTTTCCCTCCTCCCCCTCCTTTCTTATTCCGTTCCCCATTCCCCTCCCTTCCCCTTCCCCCTCCCTTCTCTCTTCTTCCACTCCCCATTCCCCTCCCCTCCACTTCCTCCCCTTCCCCCTTGCCTCTACCTTAGCTCTCCATTCCCCTCCCCTCTCCCTCCTCTCTTTCCCTCTCCTTTCTTCTTCCGTTCCACATTCCTCTCCCTTCCCCTACCCCTCCCTTCCCTCTTCCTCCCCTCCCCCCTTGCCAGTACCTTATCTCTCCCTCCCCTCCCTTCCCAACCTCCCCCATTCCCCTCCCTTCCCCCTTTCCCTCCTCTCCACCCCCTACCCTTAACCCCCCCCCCCCTCGGCGCACCTCTGGCTGTGTCTGTTCCTTTTTTATCCTTTTTTTTTTTTAATGTTCTGCTTCCGGTTATTTCTTGGCAATGCCTTTTTTTTTTAGTCATTTCTCAAAATCTCCTTTTTTATTATTATTTTTTCCCCTTTTTGTTGTTTTGGATTATTGCGCATTGGCTCGTCTGACTACTTTTTCCGTCTTTGCTTTTTGTGTCTATCTGTGTATCTCTGTCTCTGTCTGTCTGTCTGTCTCTTACATACTCACTTAACCAATCACCCACCTATCAACCCTCACACTCACTCTTCACTCACCCACCAACTCACTCACACACTCACTCACCCACCCACCCAGCCTCTCACCAACTCACTCACTCACCCATCCACCCACGAACCCACCCACCCAGCCTCTTACTCAGACACCCAACAACTCACCCACCCTCTCACTCACTCACCCACCCTCTCATTCACTCACTCACACATCCACCCACCTTCTCACTCACCCACCCTCTCAATCACACTCACTCACCCATCCACCCACCTTCTCACTCACTCACTCACCCACCAACTCACCCCCCTCCCCTCCTACTAACTCACTCCCTAACTCTCTCTGCCTCACCGTAAGTACTCACAGTAGGTATCTACCAACAACAACTATATCTACTTCCCAGAGGACCGGAAAAGAACATCTATTTGCTCACTTAACTACAAAAAAAGTATCTACAGTTTCTACCGCTCAGACATCTACTTTCTACCCTATGACTCTACCAGAGAAATGGATCTTTTAAAGAAGACGTAAAATCCGTCCCTTAAAAAAAAAAAAAACTTTAAGGTCGATATTCCCTCTGAAATCTACAGACTATCGATCTAATTTCTGTTGTTGGTCTCGTTATAATTGTCCTCAATATTATCTGCATCATTATCACAATAACAATGACAATAATCACACACATAGAAAGAAAAAAAGAAAGAAAGGAAGGGAGAGAGAGAGAGAGAGAGAGAGAGAGAGAGAGAGAGAGAGAGAGAGAGAGAGAGAGAGAGAGAGAGAGAGAGAGAGAGAGAGAGAGAGAGAGAGAGAGAGAGGGATACAGAAACAGAGACAGGGAGCGAGCGAGGGAGAGAGAGGGACAGAGACAGAGGGAAATAGAAACAGACACGGAGAGAGAGGGAGACAGAGACAGAGACAGACAAGCCAGGTGTGGAATGGAAGGATAGGGAAAGGAAGGGGAAGGGGAAGGGGGACAGAAGAGAACAGAACAGAAGAGCAGAGAAGGGAAGAGAATGGAACTGGATGGAAGTAAAGGGAAAGAAGTGAGAGAAGGACAGAGCACAGGAAGGGAGGGAAGGGAAAGGGGGTGGGGATAGTGAAGGACAGGAGATGGGGGGAGAGGGGGAGGAGGGAAGGGGAGGGGCGGGCTGGAGGTGACGGAGAGGTCAAATTGGCTCACTGCACATTCGTGAAGCTCAAACTGAACAAAAAGAAATGGAAATGAATGAAGAAAAAAACTGACGATGATAAAAGAATTAAATAAAGACGGAAAAAGTGAGAACTCAAAAGGATCGCTAATTCTCGCTAACTTTGGCCAAGTCAGGGGAGGAGGGGGATAGCTCCCCCCCCCCCACCGATCAAAGGAAGGAGAAAGAGGAAAAGATAGATTTACAGGAGAGAGAGAGAGAGAGAGAGAGAGAGAGAGAGAGAGAGAGAGAGAGAGAGAGAGAGAGAAAGAGAGAGAGAGAGAGAGAGATAGAGAGAGAGAGAGAGCAAGAGCAAGAGAGAGACAGCGAAAAGAAAGAGAAAGAGAACGAGAAAGAAAAAGCGAAAAAGAAAAAGAAAGAAAAAAGAAAGACAAAGAGACGGAGAGAGACAAACTGAGAGACAGAGGCAGCGAGAGCCAGAAGAGGAGCCAGCACCCCATCCGGCCGGGGAGCGGGGCCGACGGCGATGCAGGAGCGGCCAGTCCTGCACAAGGCCGCGACGGGAGCAACCCCCCCCATCAGGCCATCGAGGAGAGCCCGGGGACACGGTGGGGATTCCTCTTAGGCCTAATATAGCGAGGGCGGTCCTGGCAACCCCTTCATCAGCCTTCTTTAGCTCGCTTTCACCTTTACCTCGCCTCTCCTCTTCTCCCTTCCCATCCCCAAAGGAAATCCTTCGCTTCTCGTCTTCTCTCTCTCTCCTCTTCCCCAATCCCTTTCGCTTCCCCTCCACAACTCCCCCTCCCCCACCTCTTTCCCCATCTCCCCAACCCCTTCACCTTCTCTTATCCCCTCAACCACCTCCTTCCCCTCCCTCTCCCCAACCTCACCTCCTTCTCCCTCATCCCACTCCCACCTCCTTCCCCCTCCCCAACCTCACCTCCATCTCCCACCCACCCACCTCCTTCTCCCCCTCTCCACCTTCCCACTTCCTTCCCCTCCCCACTCCCACCTCCTTCCCCCTCCCCAACCTCACCTCCATCTCCCACTCACACCTCCATCCCCCTCCCCACCCTCTCACCTCCTTCTCCCTCATCCCACTCCCACCTCCTTCCCCCTCCCCAACCTCACCTCCATCTCCCACCCGCCCACCTCCTTCTCCCCCTCCCAACCCTCCCCACTCTCCTTCACCTCCCTCTACCCAACCTCACCTCCATCTACCACCCACCCACCTCCTTCTCCCCCTCTCCACCCTCCCACTTCCTTCCCCCTCCCCACTCCCACCTCCTTCTCCTTCCCCAACCACACCTCCATCTCCCACTCACACCTCCATCCCCCTCCCCACCCTCTCACCTCCTTCTCCCTCATCCCACTCCCACCTCCTTCCCCCTCCCCAACCTCACCTCCATCTCCCTCCCCACCCTCCCACCTCCTTCCACCCCCCCACCCTCCCACCTCCTCCCCCCTTCCCACCCACCCACCTCCATCTCCCCTTCTCCACCCTCCCCACCCTCCCACCTCCACCCCCCTCCCCCCTACTCCCCCTCCAAGGCAGATATACGAAGGAAGAGAATTGAGAAGGATCAAGCATTAATAAAAACATTGCCGGCGAGAACAAAAGGCAGAACTAACATCACGGAGGCAAAAGCAGCGACGTATTATCACGAGAACTTCAGCGACCATGAGAGTGACTTTGTGTATGCATCTCAGGTGCCACGTAATCTATTTGCTGATTCACAAAAAAGAAAGAAACAAAGAAAGAAAAACAATAAAAAAGAAAAAGAAAAAATCAAAGAGAGAGAGAAAAAAATAATCAAAACCGGAATAAAATTTCAACAGCAAATGAGGGAGAAAAAATGCAATCAGGCCATCGTATATATAAAAAAAAGAAAATCGTGTTTTTTCTCTCTCTCTTCATTTCTTGTTTTTGTCAAGTCGAGTTTTTTTTCTTGGTTTCTTGGGAAGGGCATGCAAGGTCTCTGCTAATGCTGTTTTTTAAATACTTTAAATACTTTAAATACTATTTACAATATCACATTTTCTCTATTGCAACGACGAAAAAAAAACTTGGCAACGAATAATTTTACGCTCGGTGTCTGTTCCCGCCATTTGATTTCAACGTCCGTTTCCGAAAAAAAAATTACTACTTTCAATCTTACATTAATATTAATCAAGATAAAGGAACTATCACGCCTATTTCATATGCATCTATCTATCAGTTAAAAAAATAATTATCTCATCTTAATATCCACTACTTAAACCATTTCAATCCTCGTCACCCTATCACTTCAATCCTCATTAATTGATTCCAATCCTCATTAACCCCATCAATCAAATCCTCCTTTCCTCATCATTCTAATCCCCATTTCCTCACCATTATAATCCTCATTACCCCATCATTCCAATCCGCATTAACCCCATCCTTCCAATTCCTCATTAACCCCATCTATCCAATCCTCATTAACCCAATCATTCCAATTCCTCATTAACCCCATCCTTCCAATCCTCCTTTCCTCATCATTCCAATCCTCATCAACCCCATCCTTCTAATTCCTCATTAACCCCGTCCTTCCAATCCTCCTTTCCTCATCCTTCCAATCCTCATTCCCCCAATCCTTCCAATCCTCATTAACCCCATCCTTCCAATCCTCCTTTCCTCATCCTTCCAATCCTCATTTCCTCATCCTTCCACAATCCTCATTTCCTCACCATTCCAATCCTCATTAACCCCATCCTTCCAATTCCTCATTAACCCCATCCTTCCAATCCTCATTATTCCAATCCTCATTCCCCCATTTTACGATCCTCATTTCGTCACCATTCCAATCCTCATTAACCCCATCCTTCCAATCCTCATTCCCCCATTTTACGATCCTCATTTCGTCACCATTCCAATCCTCATTAACCCCATCCTTCCAACTGCTCATTAACCCCATCCCTCCAATCCTCATTAACCCCATCCCTCCAATCCTCATTAACCCCATCCTTCCAATCCTCATTAAACCTCATCATTCCAATCCTCATTCCCCCATTTTACGATCCGCAAGTACCGCCCGTTGTCGCCGCGTCCGCATCCGTCGCCGCCGCCTTTCACTCCGTCCGTAAAAACGTTCTTTTTTTCTACGTTTTTTCTACGGTCCGCAAGTATGCAAGATCCGTAGTATTTTTTTTTTTTAAATGTGTGTTTGACCTATTCTTTTGGGTCAAAGGTCAAAGTTTGGTTTCTACGTCGACCTCTCTGTATTCATCGATCTGTTCGTCTTTCTAAAATAATTGTTTTTTTTTATTTTTTTGTCTGTGTATCTCTACTAATATTTATATTGTGAAGTTATATATCGTCGTTTTTTTTTTCGTTTTCGTGTTTTTTATTCTTCTCTGTCCACTTCTCACTACCCTTGACCCCCTCTCCCTCTTTCCCCCTCCCCTCCCTCTCCCCTCCTTCTCTCTCCCTTCCCCCTCCTCCCTCCTTCTCCCTTCCTCCCCCTTCCCCCCTCGTGCCTCGATACCAGCACTGTAAAATTCGGTTATCTATGAGTGGAGGAGGAGGGAGGAAGAGGGAGGGAGAGAGTGGGAGAGGGGGGGAGGAAGGGTTTGAGCGAGGGAGGGGAGGAGGGAGAGCGGACAGGAGGGAAGGAGAGAGGGAAAGAATAAGCGAATGAGTGAGGTGATATTGAGCGAAAGAAGTGAAGAGACAAAGGAAGTAGATGAAGAGAGACAAAGGAAGTAGATGAAGAGAGACAGAAGAGAGACAAAGTATTGAAGGAGAGCATAAGATAAGGGAAGAGTGAGTGAGAGAAGGAAATAAAAAAAAATGCAATTGAGAAAAATGATAGAATGCAACCTCCCCCCCCACATCCTCCCCTTAGACCCCAATATTCTCCCCACCCTCCCCTCCCCCCATCCTCTCCTACCCCAATCTTCTCCTCTCCCCTCCCCCATCCTCCCCTAAGACCCCAATATTCTCCCTTCCCCCCATCCTCCCCTACCCCCAATCTTCTCCCCTTCCCCCTTACCCCCAATATTCTCCCCTCCTCACTCCCCCCCCTCCCCCATCCTCCCCTACCCCCAATATTCTCCCCTCCCCCCTCCCCCCCTACCCCCAATATTCTCCCCTCCCCACTCCCCCCCATCCTCCCCTACCCCCAATATTCTCCCCTCCATCCTCCCCTACCCCCAATCTTCTGCCCTCCCCCCATCCTCCCCTCCCCCAATCTTCTTCCTTCCTCCCCTCCCCCCTCCCCCCTTACCCCCAATCTTCTCCCATAACCCCTCCCCCCCTCCCCTACACCCAATCTTCTCCCCTCACCCCCATCCTCCCCTCCCCCCAATATTCTCCCCTTCCCCCTCCCCCCCTCCTCCGGGATAACGACAAACCGTGTCTTTGTCAACAACGACAGTATTTGTGGCTCCATTCTAGCGACATGGGAGAGGAGGCGATGCAGCTGCGTCATTTTCGCTGCAAAAGTCAGGTTCAAATCAAATTCCTCGCTTTTTTTTTATCTCTCTTTCCTCTATTCCTTTTTTATTATTCGTCTTTCCATTTATTATTATTATTATTAAAAAAAATGATGGTGTTCTCTATTCATTCTTGTTTACTTGTTTCTCTTACGTCCGTTACTATATCTACCTATGTCTCTTTCTTCCTCTTCCTCTCCTTCCTTTCTTTCCCCCAGTCTCTACTTCTCTTCCCCAATCTCTTCACCCTCACTTACCCACCATCTTGCTTCATCTCCTTCACATCCTCATTTTCTCTCCTTCCCTCTCCTTCATCTCCCTCTTTTCGTTCCATATATCCCTCCTCCCTCACCATACCTTTATCTCTTCTTCCCTCCCTCACACCCCTCACATTTTCTCTCCCCCTTACCTCACTTCTCACCTCCTTTTTTCTCCCTCATTTCCCTCTTTTACCTCCACCCCTCTCTTTTCCTATATTTTACCTCTATCCTTCTCCCCCTCTCTCACTTACTTCCTTTCCTTTCCCTCACCTCCCTCTCTCCCTTTTATCTCCATCCCTCTCCCTCCATACGTCAGTTCCTCTCCCTTCCCTCTCCCTCCATACCACCCTCCCTTCCCTCCCTCTTCCTCTCCCTTCCCTCCCTCCCTCCCTCTTCCTCTCCCTTCCCTACCTCCCTCCCTCTACCCCCCTTCCCTCTTCCTCTCCCTTCCCTCCCTCTTCCTCTCCCTTCCCTCCCTCCCTCTACCCCCCCTTCCATCTCCCTCCCTCTACCCCCCCTTCCATCTCCCTCCCTCCCTCTACCCCCCCTTTCCTCCCTCCCTCCCTCTACCCCTCCTTCCCTCCCTCCCTCTACCACCCTTCCCTCCCTCCCTCTTCCTCTCCCTTCCCTCCGCATCAGCAATTCGAGGCGCGATTCCCCTCGCAGCCTGACAGGGGGATTCCAGAAGCATCGGCGCCATGACATCCGGCCAGGCAACGCGGAAGTTCCTGATTCCAGATATTCCCGGTTTTAGATATTCCCGGTTTTCAGATATTCTGTTTAATTGAGTTTATTCCCGGTTTTCAGATATTCTGTTTAATTGAGTTTATTCCCGGTTTTCAGGTATTCTGTTTAAGATAGTTTCGGTTTCAGATATTCTGTTTAAGATAGTTTATTCCCGGTTTTCAGGTATTCTGTTTAAGATAGTTTCGGTTTCAGATATTCTGTTTAAGATAGTTTATTACCGGTTTTCAGATATTCTGTTTAAGATAGTTTCGGTTTCAGATATTCTGTTTAAGATAGTTTATTCCCGGTTTTCAGATATTCTGTTTAAGATAGTTTCGGTTTCAGATATTCTGTTTAAGATAGTTTCGGTTTCAGATATTCTGTTTAAGATAGTTTATTCCCGGTTTTCAGATATTCTGTTTAAGATAGTTTCGGTTTCAGATATTCTGTTTAAGATAGTTTATTCCCGGTTTTCAGATATTCTGTTTAAGATAGTTTCGGTTTCAGATATTCTGTTTAAGATAGTTTATTCCCGGTTTTCAGATATTCTGTTTAAGATAGTTTCGGTTTCAGATATTCTGTTTAAGATAGTTTCGGTTTCAGATATTCTGTTTAAGATAGTTTATTCCCGGTTTTCAGATATTCTGTTTAAGATAGTTTCGGTTTCAGATATTCTGTTTAAGATAGTTTATTCCCGGTTTTCAGATATTCTGTTTAAGATAGTTTCGGTTTCAGATATTCTGTTTAAGATAGTTTATTCCCGGTTTTCAGATATTCTGTTTAAGATAGTTTCGGTTTCAGATATTCTGTTTAAGATAGTTTCGGTTTCAGATATTCTGTTTAAGATAGTTTATTCCCGGTTTTCAGATATTCTGTTTAAGATAGTTTCGGTTTCAGATATTCTGTTTAAGATAGTTTATTCCCGGTTTTCAGATATTCTGTTTAAGATAAGTTCCTGATTCCAGATATTCCCGGTTTTCAGATATTCTGTTTAAGATAGTTTCGGTTTCAGATATTCCCGGTTTTCAGATAGTCTCGATTCTGGATATTCCCGGTTTTCAGATAGTTTCGGTTGCAGATATTCTGTTTAAGATAGTTTCGGTTTCAGATATTCTGTTTAAGATAGTTTATTCCCGGTTTTCAGATATTCTGTTTAAGATAGTTTCGGTTTCAGAT
>NC_091582.1:5923878-5928878 GCF_042767895.1 Penaeus vannamei
CCCTCCCACTCCCTCTCTTTCTCTCCTCCTCACCCTCCCTCTGTTTTCCCATCTCTTTCTCCATCTATCTCCTCCAATC
This sequence comes from Penaeus vannamei, assembly GCF_042767895.1. Classification (NCBI taxonomy): domain Eukaryota; kingdom Metazoa; phylum Arthropoda; class Malacostraca; order Decapoda; family Penaeidae; genus Penaeus; species Penaeus vannamei. The sequence goes on from NC_091582.1 coordinate 5,923,958, forward strand.
CCTTTAACCCTTCCCTTCCCCCTTAACAACCCCTCTACCCTTCCCTCAACCCCCTCCCCCTCTCCTTAGTACCCCCAACTATCTCCTTAACAACCCCTCCCCCTTCCCCTCAACCCCCCTCCCCCTCTCCTTAGTACCCCAACTATCTCCTTAACAACCCCTCCCCCTTCCCCTCAACCCTCCCTCCCTCTCCTTAAGTACCCCAATTATCTCTCTTAACATAGCCCCTCCCCCTCTCCTCCTTAGTACCCCAACTATCTCCTTAACAACCTCTCCCCTTTCCCCCTTCCCTCAACCCCTCCCCCTCTCCTTAGTACCCCAACTATCTCCTTAACAACCCCTCCCCCTTCCCCTCAACCCCCTCCCCCTCTCCTTAGTACCCCAGCTATCTCCTTAACAACCCCTCCCCCTTCCCCTTAACCCCCTCCCCCTCTCCCCTTAACAACCCACTCCCCCTTCCCTCAACCCCTCCCCCTCTCCCTTAGTACCCCAACTATCTCCTTAAGCAACCCCTCCCCCTTCCCCTCAACCCCCTCCCCCCTCTCCTTAGTACCCCAACTATCTCCTTAACAACCCTCCCTTCCCCTCCACAACCCCCTTCCCCCTCTCCTTAGTACCCCAATTATCTCCTTAACAACCCCTCCCCCTTCCCCTTAACCCCCTCCCCCTCTCCTTAGTACCCCAACTATCTCCCTTAACAACCCCTCCCCCCTTCCCCTCAACCCCCTCCCCCTCTCCTTAGTACCCCCAACTATCTCCCTTAACAACCCCTCCCCCTTCCCCTCAACCCCCTCCCCCTCTCCTTAGTACCCCAGCTATCTCCTTAACAACCCTCTCCCCCGCTTCCCCTTAACCCCCTCCCCCTCTCCCTTAACAACCCCTCCCCCTTCCCCTCAACCCCCTCCCCCTCTCCCCCCTTTTTTAGTACACCAACTATCTCCTCTAACAACCCCTCCCCTTCCCCCTCAACCCCCTCCCCCTCTCCTTAGTACCCCCAACTATTCTCTCAACAACCCCTCCCCTTCCTCAACCCCCTCCCCCTCTCCTTAGTACCCCCAGCTATCTCCTTAACAACCCCTCCCCTTCCCCCTTAACCCCTCCCCTCTCCTTAACAACCCTCCCCCTTCCCTCAACCCCCTCCCCTCTCTCTTAGTACCCCCAGCTATCTCCTTAACAACCCCTCCCCCTTCCCCTCAACCCCCTCCCCCTCTCCTTAACAACCCCCTCCCCCTTCCCCTCAACCCCCTCCCCCCTCTCCTTAGTACCCCAACTATCTCCTTAACAACCCCTCCCCCTTCCCCTCAACCCCCTCCCCCCTCTCCTTAGTACCCCAACTATCTCCTTCGTGCACCAACGCCCCAAGCGCCAGCAAACGAGAGGTCGAGATCGTTCCCTCGTTTTGGGGTCAGTGTGTCACAGGCGCGAGGTTTCGTCACCGGGAAGCCTCACGCGGGGATTCCGGTAAAGCCTCTTTGGGTGCAATCTCCGCTCTTAGCCATTTATTTACACGCATTTTTCTCTGAGCCCTTTTTCTGGCCTTGGGTTCGGGGGAGACTAGCCGGACTCTCGGTTGGTCGTTATTCGCACGGCGGTTTCTGTCTGTCTCGGGGTTTCTTTGTCTGGATGTCTTTCTTTTATTTCTCTCTCTCTTCCTCCTTTTCTCTTTTCGTTTTTCTTTTTATCAACCTTCATTATTTTCTCATTCTTACTCTCTTTTCCTCTCTCTCTCATTCCCTTTCTTTCCTTTCCTTCTCTCTCTCCCTCTCCTTCTTCTCTTTCTGTCTTTCCTCCTCTCCCTCTTTCTCTCGTTTCCGACCAATTTCCTTTTTTTTCGTTAATAACTCACAAGCCAAGTAGGTTAAATCAGGCGAGAGGCGTCCGTAGACTCCCCCCCCCCCCCAACTTCGGCGCCACTGAGTATGCATGTGCGTGCGTGTGTCTCTGTGTACGTACGCGTATGTGCGTCTGTGTAAGTACGCACAGCCGCTGACACGAAGGTATATGTTCGGGTTTCTTTCAAACACCCGCAGCCTTAGAAGAAGAAGAAAAAAAAGAAAAAAATCCTTATCGTTTATGTATTTACTATAACGTTTATTTCGTCGCTTCTTATCTCTCTTCTTGGTCGAATCGTTGAGGTTATCACTGCTAGCAGCTCTCTGTTATCGGGATTCATTAGTAATAAATTCAGATTTCTTTTTTTATTCATTTCTTCTTTTATTATCTTTCTTTTCATTTTTTAAAGAGCTAAGGGTTGAAGAAATGACAATTTTAATGATAATGTATACACACACACACACACACACGTACGCACACACACACACATTATATATATATATATATATATATATATATATATATATATATATATATATATATATATATATATATATAATTAATTAAGCCCTAAATAGGTGATTTCCTCTCCCTTCCTCCCTCTCTCTCTCTTCCTTTTTTAATTCCCCTCATCCTTCCGCATCTTCATTTCCTGTTTCCCGATTCCGCAAATTCCGTCGTTCAGTAAAAACAATTATAATTCCGTGTCTGCAAAATGTATCATGGATAATATGTGTCCGTCACGTATCGACAAATATTCACGTTTGTCGGAAAATTTCTGTTCCTTTTTATTTGTTAGAAATTAATCACTCTCGTCAATTTTGCATTTGTTTATTTTATCATTATTATCTTTCCTTTTTTTTTTTTTTTTTTTTGGTTATTAATCTCACACGCTTTATCGTTGTTGAAGCAGTTATTATCATAATTACTCTTGTCAATAGAAAGATTATCATTATACCTATCATTGTTTTTTTTCAGTATCGTAAAAAAAAAAAAATAATAATAATTTCCTTTCAATACGAGGTCAAAGATAATGCAACTGGCGTGACCTGCAATGACCATTAACGAGTCATATCTCTGGATGTGCCGAAGGTTGTTCTTGATAACGATGTCGATAAAAATGATGTGTTATTTGATCAACATCGAATAAAAGTCGCTCCCGATGTATTGGCCGTGAAGAAACCTTTTTCTTTTCTTTGTTTTTCTTTTTTTTTACCATTTTCTTTCTTTTTTTAACTTACTTTTTTACTCTTTTGTCTTTTTTATCCTTTAACTTTCTTTTTTCTTTTTTTTTTTTTTTTACTTTTGTTTTTAATATTTACTTTCCTCTTTTGTTTTACTTTTTTTTCTACTTTTCACTTTCTTTTACTCTTTATTGTTTTTATCTTTTTTCCTCCGTTATTCGTACTTTGTTTCGTGTTAATTGGGTGATTGCAAAGTCAAGTAAACAAGGGGAGGAGAACCATCCGCCTACATATAAACAAGAAAGGTGATGTGCCAGAAGAGATCATGTCAACATCACATCAATAGACACGAAACTGGATTAGAAGTCCAAAAGAAAGAACAAAATAAAGAGAGAGAGAGAAAAAGAAAGAGAGGGAAGAAGGGCAAGTGGGGGGAGGGGGAGGGAGAGAGAGAGAGAGAGAGAGAGAGAGAGAGAGAGAGAGAGAGAGAGAGAGAGAGAGAGAGAGAGAGAGAGAGAGAGAGAGAGAGAGAGAGAGAGAGGGAGAGAGAGAGAGAGAGAGAGAGAGAGAGAGAGAGAGAGAGAGAGAGAGAGAGAGAGAGAGAGAGAGAGAGAGAGAGAGAGAGAGAGAAACGAGAGAGAAACATATACCTTCTCCCAACCTCACAGCCAGATCTTTCACCTCGATATATCTTCATCATACTTCCTACTTCCTTTTCACCATATCTATTCGATATTCTCGCCACGTGTAGATCATTCGTGTTTACCTTTTTTCTTTTCTTTTCGTTCTATCCCAGAAAACTCGACGATATCATGACGTCAAAGATTATCCCTAATATTAGAGGATATCGTGATATCACAGAATATCTAATGCTTGTGATAGAAGTCGCTACATATCTCATGGCGTTCAGTACTCTCTTAAAAAAAAAAAAAAAAAAAAAAAATAAATAAATAAATAAATAAATAAAAATAAATAAATAAATAAATAAATAAATAAAAATAAATAAATAAATAAATAAAGAATAAAGAAAAAGGAGAAAAGAATGAAAAAGAAAAAAAAATGGTATGCTTCATGACGTCATAAAATGTATCCTGGAATCATGAAATATTATCATGTGCCTCAGGGCATCATAAAACAAAGCCTGAAATCATGAAATATCTCAAAATGACTTATGAAGTGACAAAATATACCATGGTACAGTATTGTACTTCATGATATCACAATCAAAATCCTTATTTCACTCCTGCGGATAGAATTTGTTTTACATCCTTTTGAATTTTGGACTCGCAATGTTTTGACTTCAGAGTCTATTTATGTTTCATAACCAAGTATAGCTCTATAGTATCCTATCTATCTATTTATCTCTATATCTATCTATCTATATACTCATATGTATATATACATATTCATATACATACATATATATATATATATATATATATATATATATATATATATATATATATATATATATGTGTGTGTGTGTGTGTGTGTGTGTGTGTGTGTGTGTGTGTGTGTGTGTGTGTGTGTGTGTGTGTGTGTGTGTGTGTGTGTGTGTGTGTGTGTGTGTCCCGTATACACAATATGAGCGCGCGCGGGCGTGTGTATCTTTACGTATTTATGCATTCATAAATCTATATTCATATCTACATATATATGCCCATTTATACGCATATACATACATAATTACATGCATATACGCATCTATATATATATGAATAAACTAATCTAAACCAAATCTGTCTATAGAACACGCTTCAGGTGGTAAATTGCAGGTGAGTGACAGGCTCTCGCGTCCTGCAATCGGGCATGAAAGGTGATCGGTCGCCCCCATAGCCGCTCCTCCTGTCATCGGCCGATCCCTGTCACACCAGTTCGCGTGTGACCCTTTTTCCGGTTCCATT
>NC_091582.1:5943878-5953878 GCF_042767895.1 Penaeus vannamei
AGACAGACGGGGGGGGGGGGTGTCACGTAGAACTGGGGCATATATAATTAGGCTTTAAAATCCGGCATACTAATTTCATGCACTCTGCATAGACCTGTATGCAACGGCCATTGTGGAAACCCAGTGCAAGCAAATAATTCTGTTTTATTTTGGACGTAACTTTCTGTTTTCCGTTATTCTTACAACGAAACTGCTATTTATACCTCTCTTTCTTCCTCTCTTTAGCGTTATTCCAGTTTCATATTATGGCACCTTCTTCTCCCTCTCCTATCTCTTGCTCTTTCAACTTTATCTTTTTCGTTATTGCTATTCCTCTTTCACTGAATTCCTGTCATTCATTGTTCTCTCTCTCTCTTACTATTCCATTCTTCCCCTCTTTGTCTCTCGTTTACCATTCCTCTCTGTCTCCAACCCCTTGTTTGTCTATTCCATTCTTCCCCTCTTTGTCTCTCGTTTACCATTCCTCTCTGTCTCTAACCCCTTGTTTGTCTATTCCATTCTTCCCCTCTTTGTCTCTCGTTTACCATTCCTCTCTGTCTCTAACCCCTTGTTTATCTATTCCATTCTTCTCTTCTCTATCTCTCGTTCATCATTCGTGTCTCTAACCCCTTGTTTGTGATTTTACGTCATCCCGCTCTGCCTCTCCTCTTCCTCTGGCCTACTGATTGAGGGAATTTCGCCCTTTAGTCGGCCCTCTTAAAGGCGAGATTGCCTTGCCCTCCGCTCTTCCCCCCAGCTGTCACCGCCCTCTGCAACGGCGCTATTACAAGCAAGAAACGAGGCTATGATCAATTCAAGATTTTCAACACTGATCGCTGCCAATGTTGCAGATGTTGCATAAGACGCGTCGCTTATGCAAACGCAAGAGATTCGTCTTAGAGAGAGAGAGAAAAAAAGCAAGCAACTTCTTAAAACTTTTTTTTTTTTTTTTTTTTTTTTTTTTTTTTGAACAAATATGAAATCTGGTAAACAAAATTATACTTCAACCGTTGTTGCTGTCCTTGCAGTTGCAATTAGTCTCATAATGGCATTAGTAATTATGATTATGATAATGATGATGGTGTTAAAAATAATAATGTAAATAATAGGTGTTATGAAAAGTAAACAAAAGCCGACAGGACATACTGATCAAAATAACATAAAAACAGGGCTATTTTCATCCATCTTGACAAGAGGGAGGGGAGGGGGAGGAGGGAAGAGGGGAGAGGAGGAGAAGAGAAAAGGAGAGGGGGAAGAGGAGGAGAGGAGAGGGGGGAGGAGGGAGAAGGAGGAGAAGAAGAGGAGAGGAGAAGAAGAAGAGAGGAGAGGGTAAGAAGTCAAGGAAGAGAGGGAGAGAGGGAGAGGGGAAGAGGGAAAGAGGGAGAAGGAAGTGAAGACGAGAGAGAGAGGGAAGAAGAGAAGGAGGAAAGGAGGAGGAAGGCAAAGGACGGGAATAAGGGATGAGGGAGGAGGAGGAAGACGAGATGAGGGGGGAGGGGGGGAGTGAGCATGGGAGGTTGCTACCATGAATACAATCCAAGACACTAAAATAGCAAGACATGTCCACCACCACCCCTCCCTCCCCCTCCCTTCCCCCCTCCGTCGGTCAACCCCCTTGCATACTGACCATCCCTGACGAAAGGAAGGAAGAAGAGGAAAATAATAATCATGATGATGATAGTGCTAATGATAACGATGATGATATTGATAATGATCATAATAATAGTAAAAATAACATAAAAAATAACAATGACAGCGATAATAATAATTCTTCTAGAGAAAGAGAAAGAGAGAGAGAGAGAGAGAGAGAGAGAGAGAGAGAGAGAGAGAGAGAGAGAGAGAGAGAGAGAGAGAGAGAGAGAGAGAGAGAGAGAGAGAGAGAGAGAATACGTATATGTATGTATATATGGGCATGTATGAGGGCAGAAGCAGGGAGAGCAATGGGTGAATAGGAAGGGGAAGAAGGGAGAGGGTAGGAAGAGAAGGAGAGAGAGAAAGCTGAAGGAGAAGAATGAAAGAGTGAGGAAATAGGGAGGAAGAGTTAAAGAGAGGGGAAAGGGAGAGGGAAGAATAGGGGGAAAGGGAAAGGGAAGAAGAGGGGGACAAGGAGAGGGAAGGAGACGGGGAAAGATAGAGGGAAGAAATAAGGTGAGAATGGGGGAGAAAGAAGAAGAAAAGGGAAAAAAAGAGATGGGCGGAGAGAGGGAAGGGAGGGGGAAGGAGACGAGAGAAAGAGAGGGAAGAAGTAGGGGGAGAGAGAAGAAAGAAAGAATGAGAGAAGGAAAGGGGGAGAAGAAATGAGAGGGGGAAAGGGAGAGGAGAAAAGTAGGGGGAGAAGGAAGGAGTGAAAGAAAAGAAGGATGGAGAGAGAGAAAAGGAGAAGGGTGGAGAGGGGGAAAGGGAGAAGGAAGAAGTAGGGCAAGAAAGGAGGAGAAAGAAAAAGAAGAGAGAGAAAAGGAGGATAGAGAGGGGGGAAGGGAGAAGGATGGAGAGGGGGAGAAAGAGAAGGATGGAGAGGGGGGAAAGAGAGAGGGAAGGAGAGGGAAAAAAAGAGAGGAGGAAGAAAGGGAGAAGGATGGAGAGGGGGAAAAGGAGAAAGATGGAGTTAGAAAAAAAGAGGATGGAGAGAGAAAAGGAGAAGAAAGGAGAGAGGGAAATGGAGAAGGATGGAGAGAGGGAAAAGGAGAAAGATGGAGTTAGAAAAAAGAGGATGGAGAGAGAAAAGGAGAAGAAAGGAAAGAGGGAAATGGAGAAGGATGGAGAGAGGGAAAAGGAGAAAGATGGAGTTAGAAAAAAAGAGAAGGATGGAGAGAGAAAAGGAGAAGAAAAGAGAGTGGGAAAGGGAGAAGGATGGAGAGAGAGAAAGAAAGATGGAGAGAGAAAAAAAGAGAAGGATGGAAAGAGAAAAAGGAGAAGAAAGGAGAGGGGCAAAGGGAGAAGAAAGGAGAGAGAAAGGGAGAAGGATGGAGAGAGAGAAAAAAGAAAGATGGAGATTAAAAAAAAGAGAAGGATGGAGAGACAGAAAAAAAGAAAGATGGAGACAGAAAAAAAGAGAAGGATGGAGAGAGAAAAAGGGAGAAGGATGGAGACAGAAAAAAGAGAAGGATGGAGAGAGAAAAAAGGGAGAAGAAAGGAGAGAGAAAAAAAGGGAGAAGAAAGGAGAGGGACAAAGGGAGAGGCAAGGAGGAGGGGATAGAGATGGCAGGGACACCGTTTTATAACCCAACAGGCACCCGCGTCGCCCCGAAGACAACTGTATTATTCACCACGACTCCCACTTGCCGAGAGGTGGGGGGGGGGGGTGCGAGAAGGGAAAGGAAGGAAGTATAAAAAATAAAATGGTTGGAATATGGAGGATGAGAAGAAAGGAAGAACAAGGAAAAAGAAGTTGCCGAGAGGTGGGTGGGGGCGGGGGCGGGGGTGGGGACGGGGGGTGCGAGAAGGGGAAGGAAAGAAGTATGAAAAATAAAATGGTTGGAATATGGAGGATGAGAAGAAAGATATTGAAGGGGAAGGAAAGAAGTATAAAAAATAAAATGGTTGGCATATGGAGGATGAGAAGAAAGGAAGAACAAGGAAAAAGAACTTGCCAAGAGGTGGGGGGGGGCGAGAAGGGGAAGGAAAGAAGTATGAAAAATAAAATGGTTGGAATATGGAGGATGAGAAGAAAGGAAGAACAAGAAGAAAGATATTGAAGGGGAAGGAAAGAAGTATAAAAAATAAAATGCTTGGGATATGGAGGATGAGAAGAAACGAAGAAAGGGGGGCAAAGAAGTATAAAAATAAAATGGTTGGAATATGGAGGATGAGAAGAAAGGAAGAAGAAGAAGAAAGATATTGAAGGGGAATGAAAGAAGTATAAAAAAAATAAAATGGTTGGAATATGGAGGATGAGAAGAAAGGAAGAACAAGAAGAAAGATATTGAAGGGGAAGGAAAGAAGTATAAAAAAAATAAAATGGTTGGAATATGGAGGATGAGAAGAAAGGAAGAACAAGAAGAAAGATATTGAAGGGGAGGGAAAGAAGTATAAAAAATAACATGGTTGGAATATGGAGGATGAGAAGAAAGGAAGAAGTAGAAGAAAAGATATTGATAAGGCGAAGATCAGGGGAGGGAGAGTTGATAAAAATTATTGAGATATGGAGGATAACGAGATAGGAAAAAATGCTAAGAGGAAGTTGAAAGAAGGGTAGGCATTAAAAAAAAAAAAAAAGAAAAGAAAAGAAAAAAAAAAAGGAATATGAAGAATGAAAAAAGTATAGACCGGATAGAAGAAGTAAAAAAAAAAAGTTTGCTAAAACGAAGATAATAAACACGAAGATAAAGAAAGTACGAAGACGAAGGAGAAGGTCAGAAGCAATGGTTGGAGGAGGGGGGGGGGGGTAGTGGGCATCGGGAGCGACGTGCCCGGATTCGCCAAGACGCCCGCACGCCCGCACGCCCACACGCCGCCCTCTATTTGCAGGTTAAATGCGACCGAGAAAGATAGGGATGTGGGAGGAATAGAGTGTGTGTGTGTGTGTGTGTGTGTGTGTGTGTGTGTGTGTGTGTGTGTGTGTGTGTGTGTGTGAATATACATATAACCTATTAGATATCTCATCACGGCCATTTGCGCAAAATCGGCAAAGCAATCGATAAAGCCTCATTCCCCATTCGCCAATCACGAAAATCGACTCTTTTCACACCATTCGCAAATAACGAAAATCGACTCTATTCACACCATTCGCAAATAACAAAAAACGACTGTTTTGACTCATTCCCCATTCGCAAATAACGAAAATCGACTCTTTTCACACCATTCGCAAATAACAAAAATCGACTGTTTTGACTCATTCCCCATTCGCAAATAACGAAAACCGACTGTTTTGACCCATTCCCCATTCGCCAATCACGAAAATCGACTCTTTTCACACCATTCGCAAATAACGAAAATCGACTGTTTTGACTCATTCCCCATTCGCAAATCACGAAAATCGACTCTATTCACACCATTCGCAAATAACAAAAATCGACTGGTTTGACTCATTCCCGATTCGCCAATCACGAAAATCGACTCTTTTCACACCATTCGCAAATAACGAAAACCGACTGTTTTGACCCATTCCCCATTCGCCAATCACGAAAATCGACTCTTTTCACACCATTCGCAAATAACGAAAACCGACTGTTTTGACCCATTCCCCATTCGCCAATCACGAAAATCGACTCTATTCACACCATTCGCAAATAACAAAAATCGACTGGTTTGACTCATTCCCGATTCGCCAATCACGAAAATCGACTCTTTTCACACCATTCGCAAATAACGAAAATCAACTGTTTTGACTCATTCCCCATTCGCCAATCACGAAAATCGACTCTTTTCACACCATTCGCAAATAACGAAAATCGACTCTTTTCACACCATTCGCAAATAACAAAAATCGACTGTTTTGACTCATTCCCGATTCGCCAATCACGAAAATCGACTCTTTTCACACCATTCGCAAATAACAAAAATCGACTGTTTTGACTCATTCCCGATTCGCCAATCACGAAAATCGACTCTTTTCACACCATTCGCAAATAACAAAAATCGACTGTTTTGACTCATTCCCCATTCGCCAATCACGAAAATCGACTCTTTTCACACCATTCGCAAATAACAAAAATCGACTGTTTTGACTCATTCCCGATTCGCCAATCACGAAAATCGACTCTTTTCACACCATTCGCAAATAACGAAAATCGACTCTTTTCACACCATTCGCAAATAACGAAAATCGACTGTTTTGACTCATTCCCCATTCGCAAATAACGAAAATCGACTCTTTTCACACCATTCGCAAATAACGAAAATCGACTCTTTTCACACCATTCGCAAATAACGAAAATCGACTCTTTTCACACCATTCGCAAATAACAAAAATCGACTGTTTTGACTCATTCCCCATTCGCCAATCACGAAAATCGACTCTTTTCACACCATTCGCAAATAACGAAAATCGACTCTTTTCACACCATTCGCAAATAACGAAAATCGACTGTTTTGACTTATTCCCCATTCGCAAATAACGAAAATCGACTCTTTTCACACCATTCGCAAATAACGAAAATCGACTCTTTTCACACCATTCGCAAATAACGAAAATCGACTCTTTTCACACCATTCGCAAATAACGAAAATCGACTGTTTTGACTCATTCCCCATTCGCAAATAACGAAAATCGACTCTTTTCACACCATTCGCAAATAACGAAAATCGACTCTTTTCACACCATTCGCAAATAACGAAAATCGACTCTTTTCACACCATTCGCAAATAACGAAAATCGACTGTTTTGACTTATTCCCCATTCGCAAATAACGAAAATCGACTCTTTTCACACCATTCGCAAATAACGAAAATCGACTCTTTCACACCATTCGCAAATAACGAAAATCGCCTCTTTTCACAGCATTCGCAAATAACGAAAATCGACTCTTTTCACACCATTCGCAAATAACGAAAATCGACTGTTTTGACTTATTCCCCATTCGCAAATAACGAAAATCGACTCTTTTCACACCATTCGCAAATAACGAAAATCGACTCTTTTCACACCATTCGCAAATAACGAAAATCGACTCTTTTCACACCATTCGCAAATAACGAAAATCGACTCTTTTCACACCATTCGCAAATAACGAAAATCGACTCTTTTCACACCATTCGCAAATAACGAAAATCGACTCTTTTCACACCATTCGCAAATAACGAAAATCGACTCTTTTCACACCATTCGCAAATAACGAAAATCGACTCTTTTCACACCATTCGCAAATAACGAAAATCGACTCTTTTCACACCATTCGCAAATAACGAAAATCGACTCTTTTCACACCATTCGCAAATAACGAAAATCGACTCTTTTCACAATCATTCGCAAATAACGAAAATCGACTCTTTTCACACCATTCGCAAATAACGAAAATCGACTCTTTTCACACCATTCGCAAATAACGAAAATCGACTCTTTTCACACCATTCGCAAATAACGAAAATCGACTCTTTTCACACCATTCGCAAATAACGAAAATCGACTCTTTTCACACCATTCGCAAATAACGAAAATCGACTCTTTTCACACCATTCGCAAATAACGAAAATCGACTCTTTTCACACCATTCGCAAATAACGAAAATCGACTCTTTTCACACCATTCGCCAAACCTCGAAGCGCAACGACGGCGTCACACAACACGACCGCCTGGCCACCGCGCCCTCTCTCTCTCTCTGTCTCTCTCTGTCTGTCTGTCTGTCTCTCTCTCTCTCTCTCTCTCTCTCTCTCTCTCTCTCTCTCTCTCTCTCTCTCTCTCACCCTCCCCCTTCTCCGCGCCGGCCAACATGAACATGAAACCAGACGCTGATGTTGTGCGGGAGAAGCTGCAACATATCTGCCACAGGTATATGTGTGCAACTGCAAAAGGAGACGATCGATCAGCGGACAGCGCGTTGCAACAACAGAAAACTTTATTGGTAACAGAATAAAGTCGCGTGGCAGAGGCGGCAGAGCCAGGTAAGTCCGCTCTCGAGCAGCTGTCTCTCGGCTCTGGGAGGCACACCTGGATGCCGGTCAGGTGAGTGAGTGAATGAGTTAGTGAGTGAGTGAGTGAATGAGTTAGTGAGTGAGTGAGTGAATGAGTTAGTGAGTGAGTGAGTGAGTGAATGAGTTAGTGAGTGAATGAATGAGTTAGTGAGTGAATGAATGAATTTGTGAGTGAGTTACAGAATGATGAATGAGTGATTGAGTGAGAGTGAGTGAATGAGTGACAGAGTATGTGAGTGAGTGAATGAGTGACAAGTGTATGTGAGTGAGTGACAGAGTGAGTGAATGAGTGACAGTGAGTAAGTAAGTGAATCAGTGAGTGAGTCACAGAGCGAGTAAGTTAGTTGGTGTGTGAGTGAGTGTGTGTCTCTGAGAGTGAGTGAGAGAGTGTGTACGTGCACGTGTGTACGCGTACGTATATCTATGTGCATGTGTGTACGAGCACGAGCACGTGTTCGTGTTAGTGTACGTATACGTGTATGTATATCTTTATGTATGTGTGTATACGAGCGACGAAGTGCAAGCATCCCCCAGCCATGTGATTCTGCATGTGAGTCATTGTGTGCAAAATAACAAGCCGAGAGCACAGCAACAGCAAAATACTCTTGGGGGGGAAGGGGGGGGAGGGGGGAGGATCAGCAAATATTGCAATGCAAGGAGCAACATCAACGCAGCGCTCAGAATGTCATTAAACAAAAGACGGTTACCCAATGTCAGCCTCCGTCAGCCCTTCCGATCCCCCCCCACCCCCCACCCTCCCACACCCTCACCCCCACCCCCCCGAGGGCTTCTCCTGTCGATGGCCTGCCCCGACCCCCCGGCGGAGCCCAGATGACGCCCTTGAGCTCCTGCAGGAGGTTGGGGACCGCCTCCAGATATTCACGGATAGGGAGATAGGGATAGAGGGAGATGGAGAGAAGAGGAGGGAGGGATGGAAGGATGGGGAGGGAGATAGGGATAGAGGGAGAGGGAGAGAAGAGGAGGGAGGGTGGGAGGGAGGGATGGAAGGATGGGGATGGGGGGAAGGGGAAGAGAAAGGAGAAGAGAGAGAGGAGAGAGAGAGAGAGAGAGAGAGAGAGAGAGAGAGAGAGAGAGAGAGAGAGAGAGAGAGAGAGAGAGAGAGAGAGAGAGAGACAGACAGAGAGAGAGAGAGAGGGACAGACAAACAGCCAGAGAGAAACAGAGAGAGAGAGAGCGCGAGAGTCCGCAGAGAGCGCGGGACTCTCTCTCCCTCTCTCCCTCCCTCCCTCCCTCTCTCTCTCTTTCTCTCTCTCTCTCTCTCTCTACCACGTCGTCTTCGCCTCGCCGCCGCTGGCCGCTCGATGGAGTGTGTCCGACCAAGCGACCCCTTTCCCCTCCGGCCGCCAGCGCTTCGGCCCAATCGACTTTCCTCAATTCAAATCTGGTTCGTTTTCTTACTCGGCCAAGGAGGGAGGAAGGAGGAGGAGGTGGGGGGGGATGGGTGGGGGGGGGAGAGGAAGGAAGGGGGAGGGGGAGAGGAAGGGGAGGGGGATGGAGGAGTAGGAGGAGGAGGAAGAGCAGCAGCAGCAACAGCAGGAGGAGCAGGAGGATGGAGGAGGAGGAGAAAGAAAAAGAGAAGGAGGAGGGGAAGTGGAGGATGGAGGAGAAGGGGGAGGAGGATGGAGAAGAAGGAGAAGGAGGAGGAGGAAGAGGAGGTGAAGGAGGAGGAACAGCAACAGTAGGAGGAGGAGGAGGAGAAGGGGAAAGAAGAAGAAGAAGAAGAAGAAGAAGAAGAAGAAGAAGAGGAAGAGGAAGAGAAGGAAATGGAGGAATCACGAACTATGATTTCCGCCATGAGATATTTCGAATTCGTGAGTCGAGGCGCAGACTCCGCATACCTTACGCAGATTCATGAGTCATGAGTCATGAGTGAGGCATGAGGCATGGACCGTGAAATTGGACCTGAGCGCTTCTTTCAAACAAACTGGACATTCACGCGGACCATAATCTAGGTTAACAGAGCCGGAAATCAGGCAAATCTAGGTATAATCTGACCTCTATCGCATTCATCATTCATCTGACATAGATTTCCTGACTAAATGAATAACCGCGTAGATCATAGGCCTATCGGTTACATATGTAGGCCGTGATGAAATGTTTAACCTCAATGACAAGTTCATCAGGGATATAATCTCCCAGTGACCTCAAATATGAACTCCCTGTGAGATTAAACATTATTTTGTCAATTTATCTATTTATTCTTTATATCAAAATAAAAAAAACGAGAAAAAGTTAAAAATGCGAATAACAAAAAACGATTTTAATTCTGACCAATGACCTCAAATATGATCAATCCTATGAGCTCAAATATCATTCCATCTATTATTATCATTATCATTATTATTATTATATATTATTATTCATTCATTCTTACATATAACAAAAAAACGACAAAAAAGTTAAAAATGCGAACACAAAAAACGGATTTAAT
>NC_091582.1:5956378-5963878 GCF_042767895.1 Penaeus vannamei
TAAAGAAAGGTTCTAGCAAAAAAAAAGGTTCAACAGAAATTCTGAAGAAAGGTTCTGAAGACGCGCTCCGTAAAAGAGGTTCTGAGGAGAGGTTCCATCTGGAGGGATTCTGAGCTGAGGTTCTGATTCGAGGTCCTCCTTCTGGGTTCTAAGGAGAGGTTCTGAGGGAAAGGTTCAAGGAGGAGTTCTGAGCAAAAATTCTCAGAGTAAGATTTTTGAGCGTAGTTACGAAGCAGAGACTCAAGGGAAAGGTTCAAGAGGTTCTGAATAAAAGTTCCAAGAAGAGAATTTGGAACAGTAGGGTAAGATCCTAAGAACAGGATCCTGAGAAGGGGTTTAAAAGGAAAGGCTTTTGAGCGAAATTAAGAGGATCAGAACCCGAGAGAATGGTTTTGCGGAAAGGTTCTACGGAAGGTTCCAAGAAAAGGTTCAAAAGAAGGAAACAGGAAGAAAAAAAGGAGAACAGACGGGAGAAAGGAAAATGATAGGAAAAAAATAAGAAAGAAAAAAGGGAAGAAATAATAATACCAACCCTCTCTCTCCCATTCCCCCATTTTATTACTCATTCTACTCTCCCCCTATCACTGCTTCCTCTCTCCCTCTCTCTCTCTCTCATATTTTCGCCTCTCCCCCCTTCCCCTCTCTCCCTTTCCCCCCTCTTTTATTACCCCCCTCTCCTCTCCCTCTATCACTACTTCCTCTTTCTCTCTCTCTCTCTCTCTCTCTCTCTCTCTCTCTCTCTCTCTCTCTCTCCTCTTTCCCCAGTACTACAAACCGCTTCCCTTCGCTATTTCAAGGCGACAGCGCCACTTGTCTTGCATTTTAGGGCCGGTGCATTTCCCGGACGCGCTGCTGGGAAAACACCGCCCGGAGAAACTGCTGGGATGATAACACTGCGATACAGCGGCCGGTCCCACGCACGCACGCACGCACGCACTCAAGCACGGCGGATAATTCTCAGGCCGACGTGAACCGTAATCATGAGAAGGAGGTAACGGGAGAGGAAGGAAAGTGAAAGGGGGAGGGAAGGAGAGGGAGAGGGAGGGAGATGGAGATGGAGGGAGATGGAGAGGCGGAGAGAGGGAGGGAGAGGCGGAAAGAGGGAGGGAGATGGAGAGAAGGAGAGGGAGATGGAGGGAGATGAAGAGGCGGAGAGAGGGAGGGAGAGGCGGAGAGAGGGAGGGAGAGGAGAGAGGGAGGGAGAGGCGGAGAGAGGGAGGGAGAGGCGGAGAGAGGGAAGGAGAGGCGGAGAGAGAGAGAGAAAAAGAGAGAGAGAAAGAAAGAGAGAGAGAAAGAAAGAGAGAGAGAAAGAAAGAGAGAGAGATAGAGTGAGAGAGAGAGAGAGAGAGAGAGAGAGAGAGAGAGAGAGAGAGAGAGAGAGAGAGAGAGAGAGAGAGAGAGAGAGAGAGAGAGAGAGAGAGAGAAAGAGAGAGAAAGAAGAAAGAAGAAAGAGAGAGAGAGAGAGAGAGAGAGAGAGAGAGAGAGAGAGAGAGAGAGAGAGAGAGAGAGAGAGAGAGAGAGAGAGAGAGAGAAGAAAGAGAGAAAGAGAGAAAGAGAGAGAGAGAGAGAGAGAGAGAGAGAGAGAGAGAGAGAGAGAGAGAGAGAGAGAGAGAGAGAGAGAGAGAGAGAGAGAGAGAGAAGAAAGAGAGAGCAAGAAGAAAGAGAGAGAGAGAGAGAGAGAGAGAGAGAGAGAGAGAGAGAGAGAGAGAGAGAGAGAGAGAGAGAGAGAGAGAGAGAGAGAGAGAGAGAGAAAGAAAGAAGAAAGAGAGAGCAAGAAGAAAGAGAGAGAGAGAGAGAGAGAGAGAGAGAGAGAGAGAGAGAGAGAGAGAGAGAGAGAGAGAGAGAGAGAGAGAGAGAGAGAGAGAGAGAGAAAGAGACAGACAAAAAGAAAATCGGAATAAGAGACTAAGAAAGAAGCCGATAGACAGAGAGTATAGAGATAAAGACAGGGAAAGTAAACATAATGCAGGGAGAGTTATGATGACCATTTATGAGGGAAGGGAATGGGGAGGAGAGACGCGGGAAGGGGGAAGAGAGGAGGGGAGAAGAGGAGGGAAAGGGGGAGGGGAGGAGAGGAAAGAAGAGAGAAAAGGAAGACGAGAGGAGGAGAAGTAGAGGAGACAGGAAGAGAGACGAAGTAATGCGGAGGAGAGGAGAGGAGAGAGAAAGAGAGACGAGGGGAGGAGGAGGAGAGAGAGGAAGAGAGACGAGGGAGGAGGAGGAAAGGAGAGCGGAAAGGAGACGCGAAGGGTGGGGGAGGAGAGGAGAGGAAAGGTAGAGACGAGAGAGAGAGAGAGGGGGGGGGGTGTATGTGGGATGATGCAGGTGTGTGAAGGGACCGGAGGGGAGGAGAGGGGAGGAGCGGAGAGGGGGGGAGGGGGGGGGGAGTTTAAAGGTGCAGGAGAAAACCGAGACTTCCGGTTGTTCTCTCTGCCTTGCCTCCTCTTCCCTTTTCTCTCTTTCTCTCCTCTTCCATTTTCTCTCGTTCTCTCTGCTTGCCTCCTCTTCCCTTTTCTCTCGTTCTCTCTGCCTTGCCTCCTCTTCCCTTTTCTCTCGTTCGCTCTGCTTGCCTCCTCTTCCCTTTTCTCTCGCTTCTTTCTCTTCCGCTTCACATATTTTCCATTTTATCGTCATGTTACTTACACTTGTTCCTTTCTTTTACTTAATACTATTTGTTATCATTTTAATCTTCTCCTACACTACGCTTTTTATCGTTTTCAATTCTCTTTTGTCTGTTTCTTCTATTTTCGTCTGTCTCCTTATTCTTATTTTTTCTTCTACTATTTCTTCTTCTTTTATTTTCTGCTTCCTCTTTTTCTTCTTCTTTCTTGTCTCTTCTCTTTCTTTACTAGATTCATGCATTCATAAATTGAAAAGAGAATGGGATGGAAAATTAAAAGAACAATAATAACAATAATGATAATGATGATAATAAAAACAAAGACAATGATAATAATAACAATAATAACAATAAAAATAACAATAATAATGATAACCAATAATAATGAAAAAATATTGATAATAAGATAAAATAATGATAATAATAAAAAATTCATTACAACAACAATAAAGACAATAATACAAATACGATTAAATTTAAGATAAGGAGGAAGGCGCAGGAAGGAGACGAGGACCGACACACGCACGCACGCACGCACGCACGCGGGACCATCGCGCCATGAAGACCGGTTAAAGAGACCGAAATTTGGTCTATTACAGGCCATGAAATGAGCCTCGGGGGACCTCTAGCTCTTGGGCGGCCCTCTATCCTTTGCCTGCTCGGGAGAGGACGAAAGGGGGGGTGGGGAAGGAGGAGGGGGAGGGGTGGAGGAGGAGGGGTGGAGGAGGGGTGGAGGAGGAAAGGGGGGAGAGAGGAGGAAAGGGGGAGGGGGATGAGGGGTGGAGGAGGAGGAGGAGGGAGGAGGGGGTGGGAGGGGGTAGAGGGGCAGGAGGGGGGCGGTGGAGGGGCAGGAGGAAAGGGGGTGGAGGAGGAGGGAGGAGGAGGAGGGGTGGAGGAGGAGGAGGAGGGGTGGAGGGGGTAGAGGGGCAGGAGGGGGGGCGGTGGAGGGGCAGGAGGAGGAGGAGTGGGGGGGAAGAAGGGGAGGGTGGAGGTGGAGGAGGAGGGGGAGGGGTGGAGGGGGAGGAGGAGGAGGGGTAGAGGGGCAGGAGGGGAGGAGGGAGTGGAGGGAATGGAGGGGGTGGAGGAGGGGTTGAGGGGCAGGAGGGTGAAGGGGAAGGAGGAGGGCGGAGGGAGGGGGTGGAGGGAGTGGGTAAGGAGGGGAGAGAGGAGGAAGAGGGGGTGGAGAAGGTGGAGAAGGAGGCGGAGGAGGAAGAGAAGGAGGAGGAGGAGGAGGAGAAGAGGAAGAAAATGAAGAAGAAAATGAGATAAATAGGAAAATAACAAAACAGGAGGAGGAGGAGATGAATAAGACGAATAAGAAAAATAGAAAAGAAAAAAGACGACCAAGAATTTGAAAATTAAGAATAAGAATGAAGCATATAGGTGAGGGACGAAAGAATCTTTTAAAAATGCATCAGTAATTTTCAATTTCCCGCCCTCCTAATCTCATTCGTCACCTCTCACCTCTCCTTTTCTAAAAAAAAAAAAATAAAAAAAAAAATAAAAAAAAAAAATAATAATAATAATAAATAAATAAAATAAAAAATAAAAATAATAAAAGCAGACCGAGGTAGCAGAAAAATGTACGAATTAAATGGCATAACATCACTAGTCTCCTTTTTTCTATTCTTAATATATAAAAAAGAAAGAAAAAAAAAACTTTTTTGCTTTGCGCTCCGATCCCCTCTTCTCTAGACCAAAACAGCGACCTACCCATGGGGAGCTCCCTACCCCCCCCCCCTTCCTATCGGCGTACCTGATTATGACAGCAGCGGCGGCCTTGGGGGGGGTAGAAGGGGGGAGGGGGGAAGGGGGGCGGAGTGCCAAGGTGAAAGAGAGTTTGTACCCTCTCCTCCCATGGCGCTTTGGCTGGCCCTCTTCGCTCTCACTCGGGTGCTCTCTCTCTCTCCGTTTCTCTTTCTTTATGTTCTCTTCTTTTATTTATTTTTAAATCATTATCTTCTCTTTCCTATCTCTTTCTTACTCCTCTCTCTCTCTCACTCTCTCTTCCTCTGTCTCTCTCTCACTGTCTTTCTCACCCTCCCTCCCTCCTACTCTCTCTTTCTCTGTCTATCTCTGTCTCTTTTTGTCTCTCTCTCTCTCACTGCGTTTCCCTCCCTCTTACTCTCTCTCTCTCTCTCTCTCTCTCTCTCTCTCTCTCTCTCTCTCTCTCTCTCTCTCTCTCTCTCTCTCTCTATCCCTTCCTCCCTCCCTCCTACTCTTTCTCTCTCTCTCTCTCTCTGCCTTTCCCTCCCTGCTACTCACTCTCTCACTCACTCACTCATTCACTCACTCTTTCTCTCTTTCTCCTCTAATTCCTTTTTTTTTTACACGTTTACATATGGCATGTTTATACGCATGTCCTTATCCTATGGCACACCTTTTGGACAAACATATACCTCATTACATATGCATAAACACTAGCCCTAATTCCAAGTAACGAGAAAAAGTGAGACCATAAAAAAACAGAGAGACAATAAAGAAAAATAATACAAATACAAAGAAATATAAACAGAACCCCCCCCCCCCCCCAAAAAAAAAAAGAAGAACAACGAGAGAGACAACAGAAAAATATAAATAGAAACCAACCAAAAAAACAAAACAAAACAATACAAAAGCAGCGAGAGAGAGAGAGAGAGAGAGAGAGAGAGAGAGAGAGAGAGAGAGAGAGAGAGAGAGAGAGAGAGAGAGAGAGAGAGAGAGAGAAAGAAAGAGAGAGACACAGACAGACAGAGAGACAATAGCAAAAAAATAAATATATAAACAGAAAGCAAAATAAGAGAGAGAGCGAGAGGTCTACAGGTGCGCCAGTGTGAGAGCGCTCTTGCGTGTGTGAGTATTTGCTCCCAAACACAGTTCCATGAGCAGAGCAGATGGAGAGGGGAGGGGGGAAGGAGGGGAAGGGAGGGGGAGGGAGGGGAGGGGTGAGGGGAGGGGTGAGGGGAAGGGAGGGTTGAGCAGAGCAGATGGAGAGGGGAGGGGGAAGGAGGGGAAGGGAGGGGGAGGGGAGGTGAGGGTGAGGGAAGGGAGGGTGAGTTGACGGGAGGGTTGAGGGGAAGGGAGGGGAGGGGGAGGGAGGGGAGGGGAGGGGAAGGGAAGGGTGAGTTCACGGGAGGGAGGGGAGGGATGAGGAGAGGGATGACGGGAAGGGAGGGAGGAGGGAGAGAAAGAGGGGGCTGGGAGAGAACAGAAAGGGAAAGTAGTGGAGGGAAAGGGGATCAGAAGGGGAGGGGAGATTAAGAAAGGGGGTGGGGAGGGAACAGGAGGGGAAGGGAGGGGAACACGTGACAAGGGGAGTGGGGATTTGATGGGAGGAGGAGTTGGAGGAAGGGGGAAGGAGGAGGAGAAAGCGGAGGAGACAGAGAGAGAGAGAGAGAGAGAGAGAGAGAGAGAGAGAGAGAGAGAGAGAGAGAGAGAGAGAGAGAGAGAGAGAGAGAGAGAGAGAGAGAGTATTCATAAACATATTGAACTCTAATCAGCGTGTAGCCTTTCTCCTTGTACTTCTATCCTTTAGAAGACCGATGAGAGTGGAAAATCATAATTAATTGAAATTCTATTATCTACTCTTCCGCATCCTCGCAAATTATAACATTCGCACACCCGTTATTCCTCGATTCTGTTCAACTCTTTTCGCACAAATAAATAAAGTCACAAATACAAACGCAAAAATAAACACACAAATACAAACGCACAAAAATATACACACGAACACACACACACACAATCAATCAATGCACATCTAACACACACACACACACACACACGCACACACACCTGATCCCTCCGTGCATGACAGGAGTGGAATCTCACCGCGATACCGAAGCAGACACGAGGAGGGGGGAAGGAGAGGGAGAGGGAGAGGGAGAGGGGATGGAGAGGGAGAGGAGCGGAGGAGAGGGAGAGGGAGAGGGGAAGGAGAGGGAGAGGGGAAGGAGAAGGGAGAGGGGAAGGAGAAGGGAGAGGGGAAGGAGAAGGGAGAGGGGAAGGAGAAGGAGAGGGGATGGAGAGGGAGAGGGAGGGGGGAAGGAGAGGGAGGGGGGAAGGAGGAGGAGAGAAGGAGAGAGGGAGAGAGACGGAGGAGAAGGAGTGGAGGAGAAAGGGCCCAAGGGGGGCATGGGACTTCTCCTCCCCCTTCCCCCTTCCCCCCTCCACCCCCCTCCGCCTCCGCCCCCTCCCCGAGAACTACTGGTGAATGAGACGGTGACTAACTCTCGGCCTTCGCTCCGCCTCACACTTCCTTCTCGTGCCTCGGCTGGGCTTTTCCTCGACTAATTGTCTCGGAGGCCGTCGCTGTCTCTCTCTCTTGTCGCTGTCTGTCATTGTCTTTCTTGGCACTGTCTGTACTTCATTTATGTCTGTCATTGTCTTTCTTGTCACTGTCTATATTTCATTTATGTGTCGTTGTCTTTTCATGTCTGTTTGTGTGTGTCATATTTTATGTCTGTTATATATTCTGTGCCTCTGTCTCTGTCTGTCTTGTTTTTTTTTCTCTCTCTTTCTCTCTTACTCTCCCTCTCCCTCCCTCTCTCTCTGCCATCTATTTACCTGTTATTCACCATTCCTTCTTCTGTCACTGTACATAAAAAACACCATATCTCTTTTATTCTCCATTACCCTCTTTCCAAATCAATTTTCAACAACCAATCGCTTTCCACCTTTCTACTCTCGTCCCTTTTCTGAACCATCAACTCCCTTGCCAATTTCCTCAGAACCTCTCCATTACGCTATATATCCTCGTCCATCTCCTTCTACTCCATTTCCCTATCGCATTGCACATTGCTGTATCATTTCTATGTAAAAAAATAAACATTTATAATCATGAACATTAACCATGTAGTGTTGCCAGAGAGAAGCACAAAAAAAGCATCATAACATCTGGA
>NC_091582.1:5988878-5991378 GCF_042767895.1 Penaeus vannamei
GAGGCACGGCAGACGGAGACACGGCAGACGGAGGCACGGCAGACGGAGACACGGCAGACGGAGGCACGGCAGACGGAGACACGGCAGACGGAGGCACGGCAGACGGAGGCACGGCAGACGGCAGACAGACGACGGTCTCACTCGGCACCCGAAGCACGGGTCTCTCGTGGGGTCGCACATCTCCCTCCTCAATAAACCCTCCAGCAAAAACAACGTTCATTCCACCTGCTCTCAACCCCAACTTGTTACTTTGGCCAATACCGAGAACAAACGAACAGAGAGCCTGCAAGCAGAACCGCAAGCAGGCAGAGGCAGGAAGCAGAGCGGGAGAGCGTTGATTGATGCCGCAGGAAGGGAGAGGTGCGGGAGCGGGTGGGGTGGGGTGGGGGGGGGGGGTAGGCAGAGGCGGGATCCGAAGGCTGAAAGATATTAAGTACTTCTGTATCGCTGATCAATAGATAAGGGAATTTCCTGCCTGGAGCCTTAGTGCGGCAGAACAATTTAAATTTCCCGCTATTAGATTGGAGGCAGATGGGAATCCTTGAAAAAGAGGGAAAATAAAAAAATAGACAGTAGGCTTATAAGTAAACTGTAAAAATGAAAATAAAATGTATTTTCTACTATTTCTATTATTTTGATTGTTTACTTTACCTTAACGAATTACCGGGTACAACAGCAGTCACTTGAAGTACTAATACTTATGAATCCGATGATAGTCCTGAATTACATGGAAACATTAGCTGTAAAGAAAAAAAAAAAACATAATAAAAAAAATAAAACATCAATCTTTGTCGATAACTAAAATTAAAAATGCACTTAATGAGGGCACTTTGTAAACTAACAGAGGAACGGGTTGTTGACGGCTTGACTGAAGATACTTTGCCAATTATCCAGACCAGTCAAGAGCAGAAACCACACGCCCCTCCTCAGGAGATGCGCCCGCCTTCTCCAGGAGCTCGCCCTTCCGCCAAGCGCCCGAGGACTTGTTGCTACAGCGTTTCAGATCGAGGACGCCCTCAAGATGTGCCTCGGAGAATCTCAGATCCGGACTAAGGAGCTTTCCCCTGAAAATCTTTGCTCCAGGTCAGTCGTCTCGGTCAGAAGGCTGAGGGACGACTTTTCTTCCGGGCGAAAGTGTGTTTGAGGGCTTTTCCCCTTACGGATGCCTCGTCAGCATTAAGGGGGGGGGGGGAATATTGTAACAAGGCACCCATTGAAGAAAAAAAAAATATTGTAAAAAAAGCATCCATTAAAAAAAAAAAATAATAATAATAAAAAAAATAAAATAAAAAAAAGGCACACAGTGTAATGAGAACAGTAAAATTGAACCAATTATAAGAAAAGTAAAAAATACGCCCATTGAAAAAAAGCCTTTTGTGGTTCCCATGGGGGCAAATGGCTTCCTTCTAAGGTTCGCATGAAAATCCGATACAAACCACAACAGCAAAAATAGTTTACAAACTAGAAGCACCCAGAGAACGCATACCCCGGCCAAGGCAATAGGGTCACTGATGCAATGAAAATATTCACACCTGAAGAATTATATCAAAATCACCTCTTTCTCAGGTAGACTGGTGACGTCCGGATTTCCCTCTCTGCTAATGGATCCTTTAAAAGATTCCTGGATCCGGATCACCACCAAAATTTATTAGCATCTAAGTTCATATCTTTTTGAGTTATCCTGCTAACCAACGAACAAACAAACATAGCATCTAAGTTCATATATTTTTTTTATCCTGCTAACCAACGAACAAACAAACATACCAACGTTACCAAAAACATCCTTGGCAGATGCAATTATGAGCAGGACTTCACGAGATCGAGGATCCTACCGCCATCCCACTTGCACAAACCGAAAGCATTTCCGAAGCCCCGTTGAAGCCGCTGCATCTGGATAACGGAATAACAGCCTTAAGCACATCATTCGCGAGAGGGCAAGAGGAGGAGGAAGAAGGAAAAGATGGAGGAGGAGGAGGAGGAAGAGGAGGAGGAGGAGGAGGAGGAGGAAGAAGGAAAAGATGGAGGAGGAGGAGGAGGAGGAAGAGGAGGAGGAGGAGGAAGAAGGAAAAGATGGAGGAGGAGGAGGAGGGAGGAGGAGGAGGAGGAGGAGGAAGAAGGAAAAGATGGAAGAGAAAGAGGAGGAGGAGGAGGAGGAGGAGGAGGAGGAAGAAGGAAAAGATGGAGGAGGAGGAGGAGGAAGAGGAGGAGGAGGAGGAAGAAGAAGAAGGAAAAGATGGAGGAGGAGGAGGAGGAAGAGGAGGAGGAGGAGGAGGAGGAGGAAGAAGGAAAAGATGGAGGAGGAGGAGGAGGAGGAGGGGTCTGTGAGAGTGTTGCTAATCCGTTATTTTTTTTTCTCTCTCTTTCTTTCCTGCTCTCTCTGACCTGAGTACCAGCCGCCCACAGTCGACAGTGGGCGTGCCGAACCGAGAGGGCGGTGATGGAGAAGGAGAGGGCTTGTTCCGTAGGATATATAGATTGTTTGTCTGTCTGTTTCTCTATG
>NC_091582.1:6018878-6021378 GCF_042767895.1 Penaeus vannamei
GTGGGGGAGGGGGGTTGTTGTTGTTAATGTGTGTGTGCGTGCGTGTGCGTGTGTGTGTGTGTGTGTGTGTGTGTGTGTGTGTGTGTGTGTGTTTGTGTGTGTGTGTGTAGGGGGGGGTTGTTAATGTGTGTACATGTGCGTGTGTGTGTCTGTGTGTATGTGTGTGTGTGTGTGTATGTGTATGTATGCATATATATATATATATATATATATATATATATATATATATATATATATATATATATATATATAGAGAGAGAGAGAGAGAGAGAGAGAGAGAGAGAGAGAGAGGGAGAGAGAGAGAGAGAGAGAGAAGCCACAGTGAGAGGAAGGGGGAGGCCATCAAGACGTACATTACACAGAGGCAAACATGTGGACGTACGTAGGAAGTCCTTCGGAAACAGAAAGGGTTTATCACGTGACCCCCCCCCCCCTGCCTCCTGTGTTCCGTCGACCTCAGTAAAATTACGGTGCATTTAGGGCCGTTATCAGAATTTTCCTGTTGTATCATTATCATTTCTATTATTACTATCATTATTAGTCTTATTATTATTATTAGTAGTAGTAGTAGCATTTTTATTATTATCATTATTATTTGTTATTATTATTATCTTTATCATTATTATCACCAACACGTTATCATTGCCATGTTAATGATAATGATGAAGATTTTTTTATAAAAATGTGGGTAATAATCATTACTATCCTAATGATTATTATCTCCATCATCATTATGATTTTTTCATGTCATTATCGTTACTGTTACAGTCATTAATATGATTATTATAATGGTCATTTATTATCATCTTACTCCTTGTCGTTCAATAATCATTAGCCAGTTATTGTAATCAACATTACTGCTCTTCTCATTATCAAATCGATAAAAAAGACAGACAAAGAAAAAACTAGATGAGGAAGTCAAAATAAATAAATAACAGCAAATACAATTATACGCACACAACCGTCTAGGTACACACACACACGAAGGAAATATTCACACGGGCGCACACGCATAAACACATGACTCAAGGTTATAAACAAATAGACATACAGAGAATTACAGAATTAGGAACACATGGGCTTCCGTGTTCACAGCAATTTGTAAACTAACATACAATCATATTCAGTACGTACACATAATGTCCACGTTGACATACAGGTATACATAAGTACATAAAAACTTATATACATACCTATATATACAAACATACTGAAATACCTACACTATAAACATAAATACATACATTCATGCACACGTATTTAAAAATAAACAAGTAATACAGACATATGCATACTTAAAAGGCATGAAAATACGTACACAAATACATAAATCTTTGCACACATGCTCCTTTTAGATAGAGACAAACAGACTCTCAAACTGGTTCAATATACTTAAAATACTCAAAATAAACAAGAAATACAGACATATGCATACTTAAAAGGCATAAAAATACGTACACAAATACATAAATCTTTACACACATGCTCCTTTTAGATAGAGACAAACAGACTCTCAAACTGGTTCAATATACTTAAAATACTCAAAATAAACAAGAAATACAGACATATGCATACTTAAAAGGCATAAAAATACGTACACAAATACATAAATCTTTACACACATGCTCCTTTTAGATAGAGACAAACAGACTCTCAAACTGGTTCAATATACTTAAAATACTCAAAATAAACAAGAAATACAGACATATACATACTTAAAAGGCACAAAAATACGTACACAAATACATAAATCTTTACACACATGCTCCTTTTAAAAAGAGACAAACAGACTCTCAAACTGGTTCAATATACTTAAAATACTCAAAATAAACAAGAAATACAGACATATACATACTTAAAAGGCACAAAAATACGTACACACATACATAAATATTTACACACATACTCCTTTCAGACACAGACAATACAGATTCACAAACTGGTTTATCAAACAAACAACTAAATGTTCTTGAATGCCACAGAAGGGGCTACGGACTCTTCACCTCTCACAGGAGTCATAAAGGAAATTTAAATTACCGAGTTTTGTTTGTTTTTGTTTATTAATCATCTGGAAGGATGAGAGACTAATGTCTTATTGTCTGTTCATTTTTTTTTTTTTTTTTTTTTGGTAAATGAGATATGATGTTTCCTATAATTAATCTCTTGCAAATACGGTTATTATATTTCTAGTTCTCAAAATCACATTTGTTTAAAAAAAAAGAAACAAAAAAGTAACAAGATTTACTCACAAAATTACATTTACAATTAAAGTTACTAATGTATCTTAGTCGCAAATTATATATCCAAAAGGTTGTGTGGCTTGGCATACATTGCAGTCCTTCATGAAATTCAATTTTTCTAGTCAACTCTAAAATACACCAGTCAACGTCAAATTATTTTAGTCACTGCCACCCCCACCACTACCATCACCGCCACCCCTTCCTCCACTACCATCCCCACCACCACTACAACCCCCACCACCACCCCCACCACCACCACC
>NC_091582.1:6043878-6046378 GCF_042767895.1 Penaeus vannamei
ATATGCATTTATGTATGTATATGTATATATATATACATATATGCAGAAATATATTGAAAATATACACTACTACCATATATAATAATATAGAGTTTAAGGTTTATATGCTTTCGTATTAATTAACAGGGCTACGGCTAAGAAGAGGGAGGTTCAGATTTATTTTTCGTATGTGTACATTTTTATGCGATATGTCATGTAAGGCTTGTTACTGTTTTTCTTATATCATTTATGCTTTAATCTTGGGCAATATTCAGGCCTCCAAAAGTGTTCCATGACGAATAATATACGGGGAAGTATCTCATGTTTTATTTACAGAATGTGTTTGAATGGTCAAAAGAATATTATGAAAATTTATATTAGGTTTTACATACTAATTTTACTTACTGTGTATATAGAATTGAATATGCTGACGTAAACTGATATATCCTCTTGAATGTAGTTGATATCAATCAATAAATAGTGTCATTTTCAAAATATTTAAAGAAGTATGACCTAAACCATTGTCGATGGACGAATGAAGAAGTATGATGGGAGGCGCTTAGGGCCCGCGCATTTTCAACTGATTTCGATAGTTTTCCGTCGTTTGGTTTGTAATTAGAAGATGTTGATAACTAACAACTTGTATTTATTGTTATTTCCTAATGTTACATCACTCAACCAGTGATTTGTTTATTGATACAATTCAAAAACAAGATCAGATTCGTCAACTCGAGTACAATTCCTAGGAATGGGGATGGAGCCGCACCTGTGGCAACAGCGAAGAAGCATCGGCAGAGTTGCTGTCGCGATCGGCCCGGAGAAGTGTCGCAAAGGAAAAAAACGACACCCTGTAGTGTAGTTAGACAGTTTCTTGGCACCGGAAAAAAGGCCTCATTTTATTATTGTTTTTATTATTATAATATCATTATTTTCATTATCCTTTTTAGTTATCATTATCATCCTTACTACTATTATTAGGTATATTTTGGAATAGTTCCACCAAACGGATTTTGATATCATTGGATTCCTATCTCTATAATGCAAACGTTTTTCTTTTTTTTTTCTTTCTTTTTTTTTCTTTTGCGCAGAACCCATCTCTAATTAGAGACAAATTGGCCCCGATAGCAGGGCAGGATATCAAAGGTACCTGAATTATGAAATATACTGTACTACTTTGTTCTTTCTGCACATATGTCCGCATTGTCTTGCACATGATATGTGTTCTTCCCCCTGGCATCCTTACAGTTCATTCTCAGTTCAAATGGTTCAACTGTAGTAGAAAGAGGAGGGAATTTCTGAGTTTTTGTATTATTCCATTTTTTTTTTTTTTCAGTTCATAGCGTCGTCCTATTATTCAAGCAAGTAGAAAAGTAGTAGACGTAGAACAAAGCATTCTCTATACGGTCTTGTTCTAATCAAGGAGAGAAAAAAAATCGGCGACTTAATCGATTTAGATCTGTGTTTAAAGTCCTGTGTCATTTCTACCAATGAAACGTGATTTTAGAAAAGAAATATGAAACTATAAAAACACAATCTATGATCAAATTATCAGATTCCTGTGAACATTAGAGCTCCATTTCCGAACATGAAAACTGAACTTCGACTAACGTAATGGTGAAGTTTCCGGAATGTAGTCAAGAAATCGTCTTCATCGGGAAAAAAAGTTATTGGCGGGGATTTGTCTTTTGATCAAACTCTTTCAAGATCGTAAGATTTGTTTTAAGGTTAGGATGGTTGCAATTTTTACAATAACACCCGAGTTTCTTTTCTGTGTGACTTAATGGCGGAGACCTCCACATTATTATGCTATCATACTGTTATCATTGGCTTTCAAACTATGTATTTGCTAATGTAGTATAACCTTTATCCTCTGTCACGTTATAGTATATATAACTGTAGTTCATTGTCATTGCTATCACACACAGCGCTGATCACTTTAGACGTTTACTAGGACAGCTATTTTTGCTAGTGAGGCTCCCAGTGGTCTCTAGTTCGCCAGGAGCGGGATTCCAGACACGACCATTTCAGGTTCCCACTGTGTAATACAATCACTAACTTGCTTGAGCTAAATTCATCTGCGGCTTGACTACAAAGCCTCAACATCAAGGGAAGATTTTATCCCGGCTTTGAGTCGCGGGGGCTGCGCTACAGCTCAGTCGCATTTATTGGTATATTATAAGCCTGGCTTCCGCCAAGCGGCTCACATTTGCCAAGGAGGAAGGAGTTGTCTCGCCAAAGGAACCTGCACTGGTGTCGGTCGCAGGCCAGAAGCAGCGGCAGTGCGAGTGCCAGCGTCGCCACCAAGCCGATCATGAGCCACAGGAGGAGGCGCGCCCATGGCTGGAACTGGAGGAGCAGGCCGCCCCGCATCTCCACGGCCACCACGTTCGAGGGCGGGCTGCGTCGAGAGAACAGGCTGTTACTATGCGCATGCGTGTAGATTTATTTACATACAGGCTGACTGTATGCAGATATGGATAGAGAGAAAACGAGTTCGTATCAACGAAGAATACAACCAATA
>NC_091582.1:6053878-6061378 GCF_042767895.1 Penaeus vannamei
GTCATTCATTGTCATTATCATTGTCACTTAATTACTAATAGCACTCTTAACTATGTACTTCATTATCATCATTACCGGTCAATTATCATTATCATATACTTGATTATTATCATCATCACGTAATTGATTATTAATCATCATTATCATCACAGTTATTATCATCGCGTATTTAATCATCATCATCATCACAGTTATCATTACCCCTACGTACTTAACCATCATCATTACCAGTTAGTGATTATCATCCTCATGTATTATACGTTATTATTTTTTGTTGTATTACCATCATGTCATAATTATCATCATCATCATCATCATATTATTATTAATATTACTATCATTATGAATTCACCATACGAACATTATCATTATCATTATGAATATCATCATGGATATTATCATTATCATTATCATTATGAATATCATCATGGATATTATCATTATCATTATGAATATCATCCTGGATATTATCATTATCATTATAAATATCATCATGGATATTATCATTATCATTATGAATATCATCATGGATATTATCATTATCATTATGAATATCATCATGGATATTATCATTATCATTATGAATATCATCATGGATATTATCATTATCATTATGAATATCATCATGGATATTATCATTATCATTATGAATATCATCATGGATATTATCATTATCATTATGAATATCAACATGGATATTATCATTATCATTATGAATATCATCATGGATATTATCATTATCATTATGAATATCATCATGGATATTATCATTATCATTATCATTATGAATCTCATCATGGATATCATCATTATCATTATGAATATCATCATGGATATCATCATTATCATTATCATTATGAATATCATCATGGATATTATCATTATCATTATGAATATCATCATGGATATTATCATTATCATTATGAATATCATCATGGATATTACCATTATCATTATGAATATCATCATGGATATTATCATTATCATTATCATTATGAATATCATCATGGATATTATCATTATCATTATCATTATGAATATCATCATGGATATTATCATTATCATTATGAATATCATCATGGATATTATCATTATCATTATCATTATGAATATCATCATGGATATTATCATTATCATTATGAATATCAACATGGATATTATCATTATCATTATCATTATGAATATCATCATGGATATTATCATTATCATTATGAATATCATCATGGATATTATCATTATCATTATCATTATAAATATCATCATGGATATTATCATTATCATTATGAATATCATCATGGATATTATTATTATCATTATCATTATGAATATCATCATGGATATTATCATTATCATTATGAATATCATCATGGATATTATCATTATCATTATCATTATGAATATCATCATGGATATTATCATTATCATTATGAATATCAACATGGATATTATCATTATCATTATGAATTCACCATACGATCATTATCATTATCATTATGAATATCATCATGGATATTATCATTATCATTATCATTATGAATATCATCATGGATATTATCATTATCATTATGAATTCACCATACGATCATTATCATTATCATTATGAATATCATCATGGATATTATCATTATCATTATCATTATGAATATCATCATGGATATTATCATTATCATTATCATTATGAATATCATCATGGATATTACCATTATCATTATGAATATCATCATGGATATTATCATTATCATTATCATTATGAATATCATCATGGATATTATCATTATCATTATGAATATCATCATGGATATTATCATTATCATTATCATTATGAATATCATCATGGATATTATCATTATCATTATGAATATCAACATGGATATTATCATTATCATTATGAATTCACCATACGATCATTATCATTATCATTATGAATATCATCATGGATATTATCATTATCATTATTATCATATCAGAACTCTTATCACCATGGAACGTACACGACCTCGGCGCCCAGGACCGGGACTTCGCCCTTCGTCACCCTCGCGAACAGGACGACGCCGTCAGATGTCCCAGCGTCGCCGTCAGGTCCCGAGATCTTGAAAGAAGAGAGAGAAGAGAGAGAAAGAGTCTTTAGGGCTTTTTGCTACAAGGTCGTGTTTTCAATGTCACATACCTCGGACGATTGCTAATAATAATGATCATATGTATGTGTATAGATAGATAAATAGAGAAATAGATTAATAGAGATAGATATACAGTATATATATATATATATATATATATATATATATATATATATATATATATATATATATTGTTGCTTTCATCATACTTTAGAATTATTTATTTTTCATTTTATGTTTTTAATCATCTTTTCACTATCCTTTAATTCTTTGATATTCTTTTTAATACCACGTTTCCCGCCGTTGCTTTTGTTTCCCATTTATCCCTCTGCCTCTCCTGCCCTGACTCACCGGGGCGATCCACGAATCCACATGAATCCCGGGTCCTTCGTCAGCCTCGGGCTCCAGAAGCGTTTCCAGCCTCACGAACGAATTTGCGTCGTCGGTTGTGTTGACTTGCCAGACCCATGCCCCAGGCTGGTGGGCATGGGGCAGGGGAGGGAAGGTGAAATTGATGTTATCATTATCATGACTGTGTGTTGTCATTATCGTTATCATCCTTTTTATCGTTATTATTATCATTATCATTACTCTCCCTCTATCTATTTCTCCCTCTCTCTGCCTCTTTCTCCTTCTCTTTTCCTCACTCACTCCCTGCCTCTCTCTCTCTTTCTTTTTCTCTCCCTCCTTCCCTTTCTCCTCCTCCTCCTACTCTCTTTTTTCCCTTCCTCTTTCTCTCTCTCTCTCTCTCAGGTGGAAAGATTACAATAAAAGGATAATTTGGATGGAGAGGCATTACAAAAGGGTAAGCATACAGTGGAAAAGTATTCCAAAAAAGGGTAAGTTAACAGGCGGAAAGGATTAATTATTTTCCCGCCGCCCGTCCTGGCTAAATTACCTTCCTTGTGCTGGCATCATCAACGACCACGGTCCACTGGTTCAAGGACGACCCAGCCCGTGGCCTGGCCCGGTACGCTTCGCCGGGAGGGTGCTGCGGCCTCACCGACGGCGGCTCCATCACGTGGTCCGGGTTGTTAGTGGTTAAGCGGAAGACGAGGGTTCCGGGTGTGCCGTCGAGTTGCACGATCGAGCCTTCAGTCTTGCCCCAAATCGTCTCGTTTTGCAACTGCGTCAAAGGGACGGCGAGGAGGAGAAGAGGAAACTTGAGGCATTGCAGTTAGGAGGGAAGAAATATGGCGGACAGAGGACATTCGTCGGTCAACTTATGCCTTTTGCAGGGAGTTGAAAAATTGGCCGTTTTCTAGTACACAAATACAGGTTTCCTTTGTAACTTCATCACGGGTCTTTCGCATGATTGGAATGTATTGAAAGATCAACACAGGGTCTATGGTATAACATTTAATTCCGGGATTATGAATGGTTAAAACACACACGTATCCCATACATATATATATATATATATATATATATATATATATATATATATATATATATATATATATATATATATATATATATATATATATATGTATATATATATATATATATGTATATATATATATATATATATGTATATATATATATATATGTATATATATATATATATATATATATATATATATATATATATATATATATATATATATATATATGGTAATTTTCTATATTACCTTCGCCTCTCCGATATCGACGATTTTGGTATCGTTGGATTCCTCTCACTCTGTACAATCCAAATATGTAGGTTTTATTGCGCGGAAACTCCCCGTTAGCGGCAAACTTGGCCCCGATAGCAGGGGCGACAATGTCGGAGCGGCGGACGTAATATAGAAAATTCCCCTATTAATATAACCCGCAGTGAAAATAACCATGGTTATTCGCATGACTTTCACTTGCAGGGGGCGCAGCCCCCTGCAAACCCCCCTGAGGGGGGGCTCCCGCCCCCCAACCCCCGCCGAGGACACAAAATATCCCCCACGTATTCACGGCAGGATAGAGCGCACACGAACTAGATGCATCGAAAAAGGCGCAAAACCCGCCGACCCGACGATGGCGGGCCACCGCCGCTCTTCTGTTCATGGTATACCTTGTTCATCCTGATTATACTACAATCATATGTATACAATGTTGACTATGCCAAGGTTAGCATGCTGATTCAGTGGGAATGTTACGAGGTAAATCGCCTCCTGCAATGGAAAGTCATGTGAATAACCATGGTTATTATCACTGTGGGTTATATCATTAGTGTTATTCAACCCCGCATTTTCCCTGGAACCTTTCATGCTTTCCCCTGCTATCGTGGCCAACTTTGTCGCTAACGGGGGGTTTCCGCGCAATAAAAACTATATATTTGCAATGTGGACAGTGAGAGGAATCCAACAATACCAAAATTGTTGATATCGGAGAGGCGAAGGTAATATAGAAAACTACCATATATATATATATATATATATATATATATATATATATATATATATATATATATATATATATATATATATATATATATATATATGTATGTATATATATATATGCACAGTAAAATTATGTATGTGTGCATCCTAGGATGAAATACATGCAAGTTGTTACAGGGAAAGCGGAGAGAGATAAACACTGATAGAAGCAAGTCAAGCTGTACAATGTACAGCTTAAAAAAAAAAAAAAAAAAAAAAAAAAAAAAAAAAAAAAGCTTTTGGTGACGTCTCATTTACGAAACGGATAATTTCGCTAGCAGTCCATACGAGGCCACGGAGGGAAAGACGATGAAGAGCAGGACAACTAAAGAAATGAGGAAGAGGAAAGCTGAGGAAGGGGACGGCTGGGGAGCTGAGCTGAGGTTCAGTTCAGTTAGATTTGCGGTCTAGTTTCGTCCTGGCCTTTTCTCAGGAGTGGCCCGGCCTGTGTCAGCTATTTCTAGTTGACATGTGTTTTCTTTGAACTGTCTGCTTAGCGCGGAGGCTGGATTGCAAGCAAGCGATCCAGTTGCCACGGCGCAAGGAGCTGAGGGAGAGGACAGCCGAGGAGCTGATGAAGAGGCCGGCTAAGGACCTGAGGAACCGAGAGAGGACGCCTGTGGAGCTGATGAAGAGGACTGAGTAGCTGCGGAAGAGGACGACCGAGGAGCTGATGAAGAGGACGACTGAAGCGCTTCTGAAGAGGACAGCTGGGGAGCTGAGAGAGGACGACTGAAAGCGGGGAAAGAGGATGATTAAGGAGCTAAGGGTAACGGGTTCACACGCGGCTGATGACGGCAGAGGAGAGAGAAAAGAAAAAAGATCCCTTACGAAAATAGGAGCTTCGCTGGGAGGCTCACGAGGCTGAGAGACGTAGTTGGCCACATCGAAGACGAGATCCCGCTGTTTATCTTCGTCTAGAGCGTCGTCAAAGGAAATGAATCTGCCTTTCGTTTGCTCCACGAACTCTCTCAAGTCACTCGACTCGTTTCTTCCAAGAAGAAAGATACAAGACAATTTTATTTTGTAGTAAAAAGAAAAGAAAAGAAGAAAAAAAAAAAATATATATATATTTATATATATATATATATATATATATATATATATATATATATATATATATATATATATATCAAAATGATAAAGAAAATAATGTTCAGGGTCACTCTGATTCTATAGTCAAGATTCATTTTCTCTCTCTCTCTCTCTCTCTCTCTCTCTCTCTCTCTCTCTCTCTCTCTCTCTCTCTCTCTCTCTCTCTCTCTCTCTCTCTCTCTCTCAACCTCTCTTTCTCTCTCAACCTCTCTCTCTCTCTCTCCCTCTTTCTCTCCCCCCCCTCTCTCTCTCCCTCTCTCTCTCTTTCCCCCCCCCCCCTCTCTCTCTCTCTCACGCATAGACATACATAAATGTTCTTAAAAAAAAAAAAAAAAAAAAAAAACTACAGACAGACCGACTTACCCTAAGGAGATGGTGTAAATCGGCGTCGTCCAACCGTTTTCTATGTCACGGAGGTCTTTTTTCTCCACCGGGCTGCTGCATATCATAAGGACGAGAGCGTTGCCATGGGTAATATCAGGCAACATCTGATTCCTGTCTCTTTCTCTCTCTTTCTCTCTCTCTCTCTCTCTCTCTCTCTCTCTCTCTCTCTCTCTCTCTCTCTCTCTCTCTCCCTCTCTCTCTCCCCCCCCCTCTCTCTCTCTCTCCCTCTCTCTCTCCCTCCCTCTCCCTCTCTCTCCCTCTCTCTCTCTCCCCCCTCTCTCTCCCTCTCTCCCTCTCTCTCTCACGCATAGACATACAAATGTTCTTTTACAAAAAAAAAAAAAAAAAAAAAAAAAAAAAAACTACAGACAGACCGACTTACCCTAAGGAGATGGTGTAAATCGGCGTCGTCCAACCGTTTTCTATGTCACGGAGGTCTTTTTTCTCCACCGGGCTGCTGCATATCATAAGGACGAGGGCGTTGCCATGGGTAATATCAGGCAACATCTGATTCGGAGAGAGAGAATAGCTTCGTTGTATATGCATCCCATACTTCACAATGTTACACTCAGGTAAATAGTTTTGGTAATTATAATGATAGTGATGAAGTTTATGATACTAGTGGTGATTATGATGATATACGTGGATATCATGCCTTTCAGAAAAAAAACTGAGGGTAAATTCATTTCTTAAAAATCAATTAATTCTTGATTTGAGCAAAGAGCGAGGGAAGGGTATTCAGTTTGTAGTTTGAAAAGAAAAAAAAAAAAAAAAACGATAATGATAATGCTAAAAAAAAAATAGCTAGAGATACAAATCTTGTGAATTTGAAGTACACTGCTGCCAACCTCATTACAAAATTAAGAATCATTCCCATACATGAATGCTCTAGCCAATTCTTAGCTGCGCACCTCCCCCCTTCACTCTCTTCCCTCCTCCCCCCTTCACCCCCCCCCCTCACTCTCTACCCTCCTCCGCCCTTCACCCCCCTCACTCTCTACCCTCCTCCCCCCTTCACCCCCCCCCTCACTCTCTACCCTCCTCCCCCCTTCACCCCCCCCTCACTCTCTACCCTCCTCCCCCCTTCACCCCCCCCTCACTCTCTACCCTCCTCCCCCTTCACCCCCCTCCTCACTCTCTACCCTCCTCCCCCCTTCACACACCCCCCTCACTCTCTACCCTCCTCCCCCCCTTCACCCCCCACCCCCTCACTTTCTACCCTCCTCCCCCCTTCACCCTCCCCTCACTCTCTACCCTCCTCCCCCCTTCACCCCCCACCCCCTCACTCTCTACCCTCCTCCCCCCTTCACCCCCCCCTCACTCTCTACCCTCCTCCCCCCTTCACCCCCCACCCCCTCACTCTCTACCCTCCTCCCCCCTTCACCCCCCCCCCTCACTCTCTACCCTCCTCCCCCCTTCACCCCCCACCCCCTCACTCTCTACCCTCCTCCCCCCTTCACCCCCCCCTCACTCTCTACCCTCCTCCCCCCTTC
>NC_091582.1:6081169-6091169 GCF_042767895.1 Penaeus vannamei
AGTACGGTGCAACGGTGGCTGCCCATCACCTTCTGCAGGAGGAGAAGCGAGGGTGGTGAGGGGGGGGGGTGCTGCGGGACTCTGGGTCGATCGCTCCGTCTGTCTGTCTGTCGGTCAGTTTGTCTGTCTCTGTCTATCTAAATGTTATTCATGTGTATATTCGATATGCGTGTTGGTGTGTGTGTGTGTATAAATCATATAAACATTATCTTTTTTTATTTATCTTTAAATATATATATTCATATATATATATGTAAATATATATATATATATATATATATATATATATATATATATATATATATATATATATATATATATATATATATATATATATATATATATATATATATCCCTTCCCCTCCCCTCTCCTCCCTCCCTCAAACACGTACCTCATTATTCACGAACGACACCTGAACGGTTGCCTCATTGAAGTTGTTATAGAACTGACTGCTGATGACCTCCACTCTCATGTTCTTCAGGTTCCACACTTCTCCGGCGGGAGGGAGCACGCTCGGGAAATCCTTTGGAGAAGAGAATGAGGCAGTGTTAGAGGTCAGGCGCGGATATATTTTCCATGATCAATGAGCCAAGTTAAGTGTTATATATTCGTATGTATATATCTATATTTGCGTGTGTATGGCATCTCTATAGTCAAGCTACACGGCATCCATGTTGCCCGTGCGCATCTTGAATCAGCCAGGGCATCTGCTCCCATCCGCTTGGGTCACGGCCGGCCAATAGAAGGACAGGTCGCGGCGTGACCCCAAGCAGACAGAGGCAGAGACCGCCGTCACCGTGCCGCCAAGACCCCCCCCCCTCACCCACCCCCGAGCTGGCCGGCTGCGCCACCGCTCAAGCACTGCCCAGTCTCTCGTTTCGCATATTAATTGTGTGTACTCTTGGGAAATAAAGTCTTGCCATTTACCACTACCATTACTGCCTACCAGTCCCTAGGTAGGAAGTTAACAGCCTCTTACAGTGTGTATGTGTGTAGATTCACACATGGATAGATGAAAGATAGATAGAGCGACGGACAGATAGATAAATAAATAGGCAAATAAGACATCCTATCACCTCCCACCATAGCATGTTTCTCTCCCCATTTCTCCCTCTATTCCTCTACACCTCCTTCCATCCAACCCTTTCTCTCTCCCCGCTTCCCACGCCCAGCCGCCACCCGCCGCTCCGCCCGACGTACCTTGTCGTGGTCGGGGAAGGCGTGGATGAGGATCCAGACCGGCATCTTCCTCTCGTAGATCATCCTCCAGGCTGTGTCGAGGGTGTGCTCCATCGGGTGCTCCATCGCTACGAATTCGTCCTGAGGAGGAGACGAAGGGGAGAGTGTCGGGGAATCCTCTACTTTATTACTCTCGCTTACTCTTTCGGGTAGTTCGTTATCCATAGCTTTTCTACCTCTCCTTACACTAAGGAATCCTCCTCCCCCTCTTTTATTTCATTATAACGTGATTATTTTTAAATCTCGCTGAACGCAACTGTTATCCAAATCTCGCTAAACTCGGCTGATACCCAATTTTCACAGCTTAACTGTTACTCAAATCTTTACCCTGTCTGCTACTCCTAAAATTCCTTTTTCTTCATCCCTTGTCCTTCTCTTATCCCTAAGTTTTCCCTCTCATTCTCCTTTCCAAGCTTCAGTCCCGTTTTTGGAAAGTGTAGGAGGGTGCGCGCGCGGTCCAAAGGCGTTCTCAGAGCAATGTCCCGACAGTGTGTGTGTGTGTGTGTATCTGTGTGTGTATCTGTATGTGTATCTGCCTCTGTATGTGTGTATACATGTGTCTACATGAATATATTAACCTCTCCGATCGGGATTCGATCCCTCACCACCGTTGCAAGAGATTGCAAGACGGTGCCTCAATCCACTAGACCACCACACACTCATCCAGGCGGTGAGAGATCGAATCCCGATCGGAGAGGTCAATAGATTCATGATATAAATGCGGTGGTGCATTATTCCATCTTTCGTGTGTCTACATATATATATATATATATATATATATATATATATATATATATATATATATATATATATATATATATATATTCACACCTATATACGTTCACCATTTTGCCCTCTCTCACCTTTTTGTCGAAGCCATTGACGAAAGTGGCGTTGATGTACTGGGAGCAAGAGTCGCTGGTCAGCACGTAGAGGAAGATCATCCTGCCATCCGCTATAAGAGGTCAACAAAGGTCAAGACTATGTATAGAGCGTGCGGGACGTGTCGAGGTGAGGAAACTATTATTCTATTATTCATTTCTTTCTATTTATCTGTTTAGTTATATATGTTTTTGTTAATTTATCTTTTTTCTCTACCTACTTCTGGATTTAAAAAAAAACATTTACCCCGTAGCCCCGGATTCCTTGATTAAAATCCTTTTGGACAAAATGTTTTCTCTTAAACTGACAAAACCATATGATAAAACTTCGACCCGTGATAAAAAGCAAAATCAAACACACACACAAATAATAATAAAGATAAACAAGCATGAATAAAGAAACAAGCAAACAAGTAGACAAACATAAACAAAAAAATAAACAAACAAGCAATGTAAAGATTTAGAAAAAAGCGGGCGAGTTAGAAAGGGAGTAAAAAAAAATCGAGTAAAGGTTTTAAAATTGGCTCAAAAAGCAATACAAAATTAACAAAATTAGTTACTTTGTTTGCTTGACCTGGGCGATTAATGAGGGAAAAATCAGCAGAGTTAAAAAGTTAAAATCCTGGGCGATTAAAGAAGCAAAAAATCCGTTTAAAAATAGCTCAAAATTATTATTATTTTTTTAAAATTTATTTATTTATTTATTATTATTTTTTTTTTTACCTTGGCCGAGTTGAAAACCTGGGCGATTAAAGAATGAAAAAGTTTTTTTTTTGTTTTTGTTTTGTTTTAATTGGCCGAATAAGGAGGGAAAACTAGGGCGAGTAAATAAGGAAAAAAAGCTAAAAATTAGTGTAAATTTGGCTCAAAGTTAGTTTTTAAAATTTGATGAATAGAGGGGAAAATTAAGTTAAAAAACTTGGGCGAGTAGACACGGAATAAATAGCTTGAAATTAGTTCAAAGTTAGCAACAAAAAAAAAAAAAAAAAAAAAAAAAAAAATAATAATAATGTTTTAAAAACTTGGACCAGTAAGAAGGGGAAATTAGCAAGTTCAAAAGCTTGAGCGATTAAAGAAGGAAAAATTAGTTCAAAACTAGTTCGAAATTAGTTCAAAATTAATTGTTAAAACTTGGACGAGTAAGAAGGGAAAGATTAGCAAAGCTCAAAAACTTAACCCGACTAAAAAAAAAAAAAAAAAAGAAAAAAAAAAAAAAAAAAAAAAAAAAAAAACTACTCAAAATTAGCCCAAAATTTGTCTCATAAAAATTATTCTCAAAAACCTAAGCGCGTAAAAAAGAAAAGAAAAAAAAAACATCAGCTGAAAATTAGCACAAAACCAATAAAAAAATAATAATAATAAACCAAAATAATAATAATAATAATTAAAAATAATAATAATAAATAAATAAAAATAATTAAAAAAATAAAAAAATAAAAAAATAAATAAAAATAAATAAAAAACCTGGGACGATCTCGGGGTCACGGTTGAGGTGCGCGAATTCCGGTCTTTTGGCGAAGGAGAAGGTCAGACCTTTCGGGAAATCCTTCAGTTTCTGCGGCGAAAATTAGGACGTTTTTGCGTTACTTTGCAAAATGAACGACGAAGGGAAGGGCAAGAAAACACACGAAGGGCATATTCGTGTGTTTTCTTGCCCTTCCCTTCGTCGTTCCTTTTGCAATCTGTTCAACATGAATTCCACACTTGCATTACTTTGTACGGGCGTTGTGTGGCTGTCATGATGGTGTTATTTTTTTACGAGAATAAAGATAATAATGATAAGGATAATAAGATAAGATAAGGATAAAAGATGGTAAGTCTAATAAGATAAAATGATAAAAGATGGTAAGGATAATAAGATAAAATAATGATAAAAGATGATAAGTCTAATAAGATAAAATAAGGATAAAAGATTATAAGGCTAATAAGATAAAATGAGGATAAAAGATGATAAGGCTAATAAGATAAAATAAGGATAAAAGATGATAAGGCTAATAAGATAAAATAAGGATAAAAAGGTGATCAAGATATTAAGATAAAATAATGATAAAAAGGTGATCAAGATAATAAGATAAAATAAAGATAAAAATGGTAAGGATAATAAGATAAAATAAAAATAAAAGATGGTAAGGCTAATAAGATAAAATAATGATAAAAAGGTGATAAAGATAATAAGATAAAATAAGGATAATAAGATAAAATAATGATAAAAAGGTGATAAGGATAAGATAAAATAATGATAAACAGATGATAAGGATAATAAGATAAAGGATAAAAACATGATAAGGATAATAAGATAAAATAAGGATAAAACGATGATAAGGATAATAAGATAAAATAAGTATAAAAAGGTGATAAAGATAATGATAAGATAATGATAAAAAGATGACAAGGATAATAAGATAAAATAAGGAAAAAAATGGTAAGGATAATCAGGTAATAATAATTAGTGATAAGATGAAAAAAAAAATTACGATTGATAATAAATGATTTTTTTTACAATTGGTTATAAGGATAATCTAGTAATGATAAGTGATGATACGGTAATAAGTGATTTTTTAAAGACTGATAATAAAGATAATCAGGTAATAATGTGATAATAAGGTATTGAAAAGTGATTTTTTACGATTTAGAATAAGGATAATCAGGGAATAATAAGTGATAATCAGGTATTGAAAAGTGATTTTTTTACGATTTAGAATAAGGATAATAGGTAATAATGTGATAATAAGGTATTGAAAAGTGATTTTTTACGATTTAGAATAAGGATAATCAGGGAATAATAATGTGATAATAAGGTATTGAAAAGTGATTTCTTTGATATCGAGAATGGGAATTATTAGGTAATAATAAGTAATCATAAGTAATGTGTTTATCTCGAATTGTAAGGATAAGAGGGTAATAATAAGTGATAATAGGGTAATAATAATAAGATGATGATGTGATAATAAGGATAATATGATAATGAGTGTTGAGTCATGGTGTGTTTTCCGTACAGAAGACGAGTAGAGGAAAAAAAAAAGAGAAATAAAGGAGGTTTAAAGAGGGAGAAGAAGAGCGGGAGGACTAAATGACGGTGAGGATGAGGATTGCGATGGTGGTGATGAAGACGATGATGGTGATGATGATGGTGGTGGTGGTGATGACAATGATGATCGTGATGATGACAATGATGATGGTGATGATGACAATGATGATGGTGATGATGACAATGATGATGGTGAAGGTGGTGGTGGTGGTTATGATAGCGATGATGACAATGATGATGGTGATAATGATAATGATGATGGTGATGACGGTGATGAT
This sequence comes from Penaeus vannamei, assembly GCF_042767895.1. NCBI lineage: Eukaryota > Metazoa > Arthropoda > Malacostraca > Decapoda > Penaeidae > Penaeus > Penaeus vannamei. Next base: position 6,086,597 of record NC_091582.1, read on the forward strand.
GGTGGGGATGGTGATGATGATTATGATGACGATTGCGATGACGATGATGAGGAGGAGTAAGAGGAGACAAAAAGAAGAAAAGGGAATGAGAACAAGAAAAGGTAGCAAGAAAAGACGACACGAAGAGAAGGCGGTGAGAAGGACGACCTCGCCCCCACCTGGTGCTGCTCCTGAAGAACAGAGGCGCCTCCTTGGTCCTTCGGCGTCCTCAGTCTCTCCAGCTCCTCCAGGAAGCTCCCACAGGGGATGCTCGTCGTCTCCCCGCAGAGGATCTCGTGCAGGAGCTGGTGGGCGAAGCGGTACTGCACCTGCGAGATGGGGAGAAGGGGGGGGGAGGGGGTTAAGGGGTGGAGGGGCTGGATCGCGCCGGGATGCGAAGGAGGGAGAAGGGAGTTTTGGTCGCTCGTGCCTTCTCTCAGTTCGATTCCTCCTCTCTTTCTTAGCCTTATTGTCTTTCCTTGTTCTCTCCGTTCCTCCTTTTATTTTCTATTTTTGTTCTCCCCCCCCAAGACTCTGTTTGCCCTCCAGAAGTTTGACTCCCCCCCCCCCCTCTGCCCATCAGGGGGCTCACAAAATCGCCTTTTTGTCATTAGTACTGATTTTTATTTTCTATATATTTATTTATCTTTATATATATATATATACATATATATATATATATATATATATATATATATATATATATATATATATATATATATATATATATTTATATATATATATATATATATATATATATATATATATATATATATATATATATTTTTTTTTTTTTTTTTTTTTTTTTTTTTTTTTTTTTTGTCTAAATTACATCTATATACATGTGACAATAGCTTTAAAATGCCACTAGAATCGTTCATTTTTCAGCTGATTGTGATCACTTCGCTCGCCAAGCCCCTTTTCTGATCCACCCCCCCCCCAAAAAAAAAAAAAAAAAAAAAGAAGCCCCCACTTTTTCCCTTTCTACTCCTTTCCCCTTCCTGCTCTCTTCCTTCCTCCCTCCACTCTTTCACCTTCCTCACACTCTAACTTATCTCTCTCTTCCCCTATTGTCTTCCCTTTGCCTCCGTTTCTCCCATCCTCCATTCCTTTTTCTTTCCCAATCTCCTCCTTCCATCCACTCTTTCTTCCTACCACCCTTACTTACCTCCCTCTCTCTCTCTCTCTTCCCTCTCTTGCCCTCTCCGGTCTTCCTCTCTCCCCCAGATTTACCCATCCTCCACCCCTTTCCCCTTCCCACTCTCCTCTTCCTTCCTCCCTCTACTTATTCTCCTTCCCCATCTCCCTCCCTCTCTTCCTCCTTCGTTCTTCCTTATGCCTTACCACGTTCTCCACGAGCAAAGGACGCGCCTTCCTGAGCTCGAGGAGGCCGTCGCGCATGCTCACAAGACCCGTCGCCTCCAGCTGGTCGAGCGCGTGCAGCACCAGCAGGATGGTGCCCGTGCGTCCTATGCCAGCGCTGCGAGGGAGAAGGGGAGGCCGAGGTCAGAATGGCACGAGAGGATGTGTCACGTACAGAATCTGCGTCAAACGGACCAGATTTGCCGTGTCCGGGATAAAGGAGAGTATATTTAGCAAGCAGACGAGGTCTGTCGTGCTCGGGACAAAAAAAGAAGAAACGTATCAAGCAGACGAGGTTTGTCGTGTCCGGAACAAAGGAGAGAAAATACAAATGAAAAGAACAAAAGGCAGTGACACAGAAAGAGAAATAGAGATGGAGATAGAGAGAGAGGGGGGGGGGAGAGCAGATAACAACCATCCGAATGCGCACGATGTACGTCAAGGAACCCCAGAGCCACCGCGGGCCTCACCTGCAGTGCACGAGAAGCGGTCCGTCGCCCAGGTTCTCCGCCCGAATGTTGGCCACCATCTGCGCCAGGCTGTAGGCGTGCAGGGGGACGCCATGGTCGGGCCAGGCCAAGAACTGGTACTGTTTCAACTGCGGGCGGATGAGAGGGTAAAGGGCAAGGAGGTTTTAGCTGTTTGTGCTGGACATCATAAGGCAGAAGGGGAGGGGGAAAGAAGGGAAGGGAGGAGAGAGATAGAAAGCGAAGGAGAGAGAGGGGATGGGAGAGATGGAAAGAGAAGGAGAGAGAGAGGAAGAGGAGTGAGGGGAAGTAGGAGAGAGAGAAAGATGAAGAGAATGAGAAAGAGAAGGTAGAAGACAAGGAGAGGGAATCTCAATTGTTTGTACATCATGAGGCCCCCCCCCCCACACACACACACATACACACACACACACACACACACACACACACACACACACACACACCACACACACACACTACGCTTCACATAATGAAGGGACTATTACACACAGTCCAAGGCAATATATATACACTGTATAATTCAGAATTAACGTATAAATGAACTAAAACTCTTTATGGTTGCTCCTCACCTCTCTCTCTTCGTGGTCAAGCCGAATGCCAAGGGTTCTTACCACGAAGTCCATCTGAAAAGGATTCGTTATGATTGTCGATATTAATAAAATTGGAGCTTTGATAATAGTGATATCTTTTGTTGTCATCATTATCTTTATTATTATTTTGCTGTTTTTTATGATTATGATGATTATCATTGTTGTTATTATCATTGTTGTTATTATCATTGTTGTTATTATCATTGTTGTTATTATCATTGTTGTTATTATCATTGTTGTTATTATCATTGTTGTTATTATCATTGTTGTTATTATCACTATCGTTATTACATTTGTTATCATCATCATTATTATTTTCATTATTATTATCATTATTATCATTATCATCATTATCATTATTGCTATTATCATTATTATCATCAATATTATTGTTATCACTATTATTACTAATCAGTACTATTAGTATTACTATTGTCATTATTATATCATTACTATTGCTATCAACATTGTCATTATTATCATTGTTACTATCATTATCCGTTTTTGTTACTGTCATTATGACTATAATGTTTACTATCATTATCATTACTATTATCATTATTATCATCATTACCATAATCATCGTTATCTTCATTATCATTATTATCATCATTATTATCATTATTGGTGATTTAACCATCCTATTGTTATTATAAAAATTAGAACTATAATCATAACTATAATATCAAAACTACAGCTAAAGTAGACCTGCATTTCACGCAATAACTGAGAAATGAAGTTTCCGCGACGTGGCTTTTCTAAATTGAACGCAAATTGACGGAATCAGCACGCAAAAAAAAATAAATAAATAAAAAAAAAAAAAAAAAAAAAAAACTTTTCTTACCTTCACCTTCTCCTTCTTCAGGTAAATCTCGAGGCCGCCCTTGAACATGGGTTCCTTCTCAGGCCAGTACTGGGCCACTTTGACCTGAGGAAAACCACATTATCTTTTCTCTGTTTAATGTATAGCTATATATGTACTGTCAATATGTATGAGTGAGCATGTGTGTCCTGTATTTATATATGTGTATATATATGCATATGTGCACATGTGTACATATATAGATAGATAGATGGATATATTCATGTATGTGAATATGTATATATGTATATATGTGAATATATATATATATATATATATATATATATATATATATATATACAGAGAGAGAGAGAGAGAGAGAGAGAGAGAGAGAGACAGACAGAGAGAGAGAGAGAGACAGACAGACAGACAGACAGACAGACAGAGACAGACAGACAGACAGAGGCAGAGGCAGAGAGAGAGACAGAGAGAGAGAATCAAATTTTTCCTTAAACATTTGTATCATTAAAACGGAGAGAGAGAGAGAGAGAGAGAGAGAGAGAGAGAGAGAGAGAGAGAGAGAGAGAGAGAGAGAGAGAGAGAGAGAGAGAGAGAGAGAGAGAGAGAGACAGAGACAGAGACAGACAGAGACAGAGAGCGACAGAGAGAGACAGAGAGAGACAGAAAGAGACAGAAAGACAGACAGACAGACAGAGACAGACAGACAGACAGACAGAGACAGAAAGAGAGAAGAGCAGCTGTTGCCGAGACAAACCCGGCCGCCCTCGACGAGTCTGGTCACCATGACGACCACGCGAGCGCCCGTGTGCCAGATCATGCGCCAGAAGTCGTCGATGGTGTTCACGGCGAAGTCCTTGGGTCCCTGGCTGGCGATGAAGGCCTTGTTGCGCTGGTAACTCTGCGGAACGGTCGCCCGGTTATTGCGGTTGTTGATGACCGGGATATTTTAGGGCTCTACGTGGCCGGGTCGAGGCAAATATTAACCCGTAAGTACTTTGGAACACTGTATTTACCCTCTGCACACGAACATATATCTATCTATCTATCTATCTATCTATCTATCTATATCTATATCTATATCTATATATATACATATATATATATATATATATATATATATATATATATATATATATATATATATATCCCGAACACGGTGTATCTATAAAAGACAGAAGGGGGTCAGGGGGCGAGAGAAATATGTAAATATCCGGACGTCCTGCTGACCGAGTCCAACACGGTTCTTGCAGGTATAAGCCTATGAAATTAAAGACCTTTTTAAGACTTTTAAGACTCATACCAATTGCTTTTTTAAGACCTGGAGCCACTTG